>NW_027192422.1:29192-264151 GCF_041956645.1 Rasamsonia byssochlamydoides | reverse complement strand
AGGGGGGGAGGGGGAACTACCATCTTCATTGCACTCAAAACTGCAATCGGGTCACCTTTCTTGACCTCGTGGCCATCGTGCACCCGGATCTCCACCACCACACCGCTCATCGGTGCTCCAACCTGGCTGCTGTCCGACGGGTCCGCCTTAATGCGAGCCGTGTTGTCGACGGCCGCCTTGTTGTCGTCCACCGTCACCTGCCGCACCTCGCCGTTCACCTCGTAGAAGACCTCCCGCTGACCCGTCTGCTCCGACAACGGCCCAATGGCCAGCAACTTCAAGATGAGCACCTTACCCTTCTCCAGCTCGACGTGGAACTCTTCACCGATCTCCGGCCTGGCCAGGAAGTACCGCGTCGGCAGCACCGACAGATCACCGTATTTCTGCACGAATTTGCGGTAGTCCTCGTACACCTTGGGGTACATCGCATAGCTGGCGACATCGGTTTCTGTCGCCGTGCCAAACTTCTCCTTGAGCTCGTTCTTGATCTTGGCAAGATCGAGGGGCTCGAGGTACAGACCCGGTCGCTTGTCGAGCTTCCGGCGACCGCGCAGCGCCTTGGTCCGCAGCGGCTCGGGGAAACCGCCATAGGGCTGACCCATGAGCCCTTCGAAGAACTCGAGCACCGAAGCCGGGAAGTCGAGCTCGTCCGCCCGCGCCAACACATCCTCGGCACTGAGCTTGTTGGACACCATAAACTGGGCCAAGTCTCCGACCACCTTGGACGTGGGAGTGACTTTGACAATGTCGCCCAGCAGATCGTTGGCTGCCTCGTACGCCTTCTTCGTCTCGGCCCACTGCGCGCCCAGACCCAGCTGGCTGGCCTGGAAGATGAGGTTGGTGAGCTGGCCTCCGGGAATCTCGTGTTCGTAGACCTCCGGATCCGGTCCGGTCAAGCCGGCCTCGAAGGGCGAGTACAGCAGACGCAGCTGAGCCCAGTAGCTGTCGATAGCCCGGATGTGATGCACATTCATTTTCGGATCTAATTCGGTGCCTTCGAGCGAGGCGAGGAGCGCGCCAATGCTAGGCTGCGAGGTCATGCCAGACATGCTGTCAGTGGCCGTGTCCACGACGTCTGCGCCGGCCTGGGCACAGGCGACCATCGAGGCAACACCGGTACCTGCGGAGTCGTGTGTGTGGACATGGATCGGGAGGTCTGGGTACTTCTTGCGGATGGAGCCGACCAGCAACGTCGCCGCCTTGGGCTTGAGCACACCCGCCATGTCTTTGATACCCAGCACGTGCGTGCCGATCTTGACGATCTTGTCGACCAAGTCGAGGTAATACTCGAGGTTGTACTTCTTCTTGGGGTTGAGCATGTCTCCGCTGTAGCAGATGGTGGCCTCGACCACACCACCGGCCGCCTGGACAGCCTTAATACCGACCTCCAGCTGGTCGATATCGTTCAGAGCGTCGAAGACACGGAAGATATCGACTCCATTCTTCTTCGCCTGCTTACAGAAGTGGTAAATAGCGTTGTCCGGTAGTGAGGAATAGGCGACACCATTCGCTCCACGCAGGAGCATCTGGAATGGGATGTTCGGAACAGCCTTACGCAGCTTGCGCAGACGGTCCCACGGGTCTTCGTAGAGGAAGCGCATGGCGACGTCAAAAGTAGCACCACCCCAGCATTCCAAACTGTACGCATTGCTGTAGGCGTGGCTGGTTTCGCGGGCGATGTTCACCAGGTCGACCGTTCGCACACGAGTCGCCAACAACGACTGGTGGGCGTCTCGCCAGGTCGTATCCATGATGAGACAGCCCTTGTTGGCGCGCACAGCGCGTGCAAAGCCCTCGGGACCTTGCTCATCGAGGATCTTCTTCCAGCCGTGGGTGGGAGGTTTAGACACATCGATGGGCTTACCGGCCTCGTCCAGTAACTGGGGCTGGACGATTTCGCCCTTGAGCTTGGGCTCGCCGATCTGGCCCTTGATACTGCTGCCGTTGACGGCGACATCACCGAGATACGCCAACAGCTTCTGAGCACGGTTCTGGCCTCCGATGAGCGAGAACAGTTCTGGCGTGTCATCAATAAAGGTAGTCCAGCAATTGCCTTCGATGAAGGTAGGGTGGGACAGGAGAGATCCCAGAAAAGGAATGTTGGTCTTGACGCCACGGATACGGAACTCAACCAGAGCGCGCACCATCTTGCGACGGGCAATCTCGTAGGTCGAGCCATGGCAGGTACACTTCACCAGCATGGAGTCATAGTGCGGCGTGATGATGGCGCCTGCGAAGCCATTGCCACCGTCCAGACGCACGCCGTTACCACCGGCAGAGCGGTAGACTTCGATCTTGCCGGTGTCCGGGGTGAAGTTATTGGCCGGGTCCTCGGTAGTGATACGGCATTGGATGGCGAAGCCCCGAGTCGAAATGCGGTCCTGCGTCAAGCCCAGCTGCTCCAGCGTGGCGCCCGCCGCAATCTGGATCTGCGCAGCCACAATATCAATGCCAGTGATCTCTTCCGTGATGGTGTGCTCGACCTGGATACGGGGGTTGATCTCGATGAAGTAGTAGCGGTTTTGCTGGTCGACCAAGAACTCGGCCGTTCCGGCGTTGCGGTAGCGCACCGCCTTGGCGAGCTTGACAGCGTCCGCCAGAATCTTATCGCGGACGTCCACGGGCAGGTCCTTGGCGGGGGCCAGCTCGACGACTTTCTGGTGACGGCGCTGGACGGAGCAGTCACGCTCATACAGGTGGACGACATTGCCGTGGTTGTCACCCAGCAGCTGGACCTCGATATGCTTCGGTTTGTCAAGGAAGCGCTCGACAAATACGGTGCCATTGCCAAAGGCAGCGCGTGCCTCGGAAGCCGCTCGCTCGAAGGCGTCCTTGAGAGATTCCTGGTCTCGAACGACTCGCATACCACGACCACCGCCTCCAAAGGCGGCCTTGATGATGATGGGGAACCCATAGGTATCCGTGAAGGCCTTGACGTCCTCAAATTTCTCGACAGGGCCCTCAGTGCCAGGGACGACAGGGACACCACAACGGATAGCCAACTGACGGGCAGACACCTTATCACCTAGGCTCTCGATGGTCTCTGGGGTAGGTCCGACGAAGACCATGCCAGCCTTCTCGACTTTGCGGGCGAATTCGGCGTTCTCTGACAGAAAACCGTAACCCGGGTGGATCAACTGGACGCCGTGCTCGAGGGCAATCTTGATGATCTCGTCCCCGGCCAGGTAGGCACCTACCGGGGTGTATTGACCGCGTTTGCCAATAACATAGGCCTCATCAGCCTTCTGACGGTGCATCGATAGACGGTCTTCCCACGAGTAGACGGCGACAGTCTGCAGGGAGAGTTCGTGGGCGGTACGGAAGATACGGATAGGGATCTCACCGCGATTGGCGACGAGGATCTTCTGGAATTGGATGACGGTAGAATTGGCCCGCAGACGGTGGTGGACGGAGTCTGCATGGAAGCCGTCGTCCACGTCCACTTGCTCCGAGTCATCGATGGCCTCCTCGCGGAGGTAGCCGTTGGTCGCCATGGTGGGCTAGAAGGGTTGAGCGGGCGCGCTCTGGGTGCAAGGCAAAAAGATCAGCAGTGCCGCGCTCAAGAAGAGAACGAAGAAAAAAGAATGACGGAGGTTTAAGAAGACAAGGAAAGCAGAACTGAGGGAGTCACGATTTTAAGAGAAGAGAGGAAAAACGGACAAATGGGATGGAGCAAGATGAACCTTGGTAGTCACAGACAAAGACAGTCGAGGCCCGGCGGGGCAGACGCCGGAACCGGAGCCAATTGCGGGCAGCACCAGACACCTGCAGTCACAGAACTTGTTACTTGTTACAAGGGGGAAAGAAGCCAGAGAGTCTTAAAAAAGGAAAAGAAGAAAAGTAGAAATGGAGGAGACAGGAGACAGCAGAGTAGGAGATTATAAAAGAGTCAGAAGCGCTGATCGTGGGGCAAGGGAGGAGAGCAGCAGGAGAGTAGTGATAGCAGCAGCAGGCAATGAGCAATAATAATTATTGATAGGGGAAAAGGCAATCGCTGCCAGCAAGCAGCGATCTCCATGACGGTCGATCGCAGGAATGATGCCAGAGGTGGTTGTGCTTGTGCTTGTGCTTGTGCTCGTGCTTGGAGGGGCCAAGGGCGCGGGGGAACTGCACTACTCGCCGATCGCAGCAAATAATGTGACGGTGAGCAAGTACGTCACCGACGAGATCGGCCACTAATCTAGAATCAAAACCTGGAAAGCTCCCCCACAAGCCAGGGAAAAAAAAAAGGTAAAAATATCAAATCAACAAGTCTGACTCACCGGAACACTAAACTAGCAGGATCAGCCAGAGCCCAGAGAACAGCGCGTGAACCAGATCAAAAGGGAGAGTGGTCGAGTGCGAGGCGGCGGGGAATCGGTGTCTGACTCGATAATAATGAGCTCCCAACGTTCGTTCAATTTTGAAGCTGCTGGAGATCTCCTAGTAATTCTTACTACCTATTAGCCAACAGAACAATAATGGAATTGAGGGGAAGAAGCATAGTGCGACGCATGCACGTGTCTGAGACCATCAGGGTGAGTGACATGGCTGAGGGGGAGGGCTGTGAGGGGTAAGGAGGGAGTCTCTTGGAGCTTTACCTACAGCAAGTCTCAGACTCTCAGACCCTCCTCATCATCAATTTCAAGGACCCATTCAATTGAATACAATTGAATGGGGGTCTTTCTCTATATATACCGCTGACGTGCAGGTTAACTTATATTGTACCTTACATTCCCGAGAAGCCCTCTCTAGCTCTAGCAGTCTTCTCCGCATTCCGGAACAATGAATTACCTGACCCAGCTGAAAACTGCTGTCTCAAGTAGTTTACAGACACGAACGCCAATCCAATGATTCTGATTCTGATTCCCTGATAAAGCCCCCGTTGGTGGTTGATCAGGCGCGTGGATCCCGGCCCTGCCCGAGCTCTTCCTCCTGGCCGAGCACGCGTTCCTGCCCGTCAACCTCGGGATCTCGGGTCATTTCACGATGGAAGATATAGCTATATTCTCAATTGGAAGAAATCTATCAGGACAGCCGTCATGGTCTGCCAGACAGATTCAGTCGCGAGCAAACAATCCAGCTTGGCGCCGTTTTTGCCCAGGCTCGAATAGAATAGGATAGAATCACTGGACCGACCTGACCGTGCTCGCCAGAGAATAACTACCATATCTACCCAGCTGGGTTGCCCGATTCTAACCGATACAATTAATACTCCGTAGATGGATTCGGAACTTTGTCTTCCAGGGCAATTCAGATCTGTTAGATTGCGGAGTACGGAGTACAGTCCCGCACGTCATCAGTTTCCCGTGGATTGTAATAACCTTTTACTGGCGCCCCAAAAGGTACCTATCCTATCCGGAGTTCGTTTTCCGAACTCGTTTGGAAAGATGTGGAGATATTCGTCTACGCTTTCTGCGGGGATTGCAAATTCCGTACGGAGTAGTCCCTCGAGCAATCCTGCTCGCAGAGGTTCTTCGGAGACAGATACAATACCATTACAATAACTCTTTCAAATACAATGGAGTGTATGGATGGATAAGGGGGAATAGCATGAAAAAGACCCTGCAGAAATTGGAACAACATGTGTGAAATACACCTGGCAAGGAGAACTAAAAGTCAAAGGCCAAACCCATCACATACGGCAGCAAAGCTCGCATAGAGAGAGCAGACACCAGTGCCGGTTCCGGTTTCGTCCACATGAACAAACTATGCAGCATCGACCGTCGCTAGATTACATACATCGTCGAGATAAGTCCAAGGGCGTGGCAAAGAAAGTCGCCTGCGTTTCTCAGAACGCGCGGAACCCAGTGGCCTGAGGAGCGATCCCGTTGGTCTGCTGGAACGGCATCGGGCTGGGTGCGTTGGCCGGGCCCTGGGTGAGCATCAGTCGCGATCCCAAGATAGGGGTGTTGTCCTCCTCCTTCTTCTGCGACTGCTCCCGGGCCTTCCGTTCCTCGTTATCCTTCTTGAGTTGCTCAATGGTGGCAGTTTGCTGGGCCAACACGTTGATCAGGTACGGCATCGTAAAGTCGTGCAGGCCATGGCGCCAAGAGATTTCCAAGATCACATCGGGGCGGATCAAGTCGTAGCAGGCATACAGCATGCCGACGTAGCATTCGCGGCTGCCAATATCCACGAACTATGACGGACATGTCAGCAAATAAATAGATTGGACGAAGGGGAAGAAACTCACATATCGCAGCAGATCCTCCACGACCTCGGGCTTGCCGGACATAGCAGCAGTCTCAATCGCGTCCTTGTACAGCTTGTCCTGCTTCGACAGAGCAATCGATTTCTCCCAGCGCTTGTTCTTGCGGTAGATATTCGCCGCGATCTGACGGAAGAACACCAGGTCGTGCTTCTCCAACCGCTGCGCCAGCTCGACGGGGTCGTAGTTGTCGTAGTTCTCGACTGAGTCCCGCAGCGTCTTGTAGTCTTCCTCCTCGATGAGCAGGTCGTTGATGGCGTCATTGACCGCGCGCTTATTCTGACCTTGCACGCTCAGCAAGAAGGGCTTGATCAGCGGGATGTTATCCGACGCCTGGAAGATGCGCACCACGCGGCTGACGTCGATACGGGGAGTCAGCACTTGCAGCAGATCGGTGAGCAAGAGAGGCTGTTCCTGAAGATAGAAGTTCAGAGCACGGTAGTAAATCTCCAGGTTTGCAACCTTGACGATGATGTCCTTGAAGGAGTGGTGCTCCCACGCCTCTGCCGCCCGCTCCATCATCGCAAGCGCAGCGTTGTCCCATTCGTCGTAATGGCAGTACAGGAACACCAGCTCAGGCCACAGGTGGGCTTCCTCGCATGCCCGGATCATCTTGGGGATGTTAATGCGGGACCAGAACAACTTGAGATGTTCCATGACCCGGTCAGGGTGGTATTTGGACAGCGCAATGCCCAGCTCGGTGAACATACCCATGTGGGCACGCTCCAAGCCCAAGCCAGCTTCGAGAAGCGAAATGAGCTCGTCAAAGTACCCGTTGCGCTCGTACTGACGGACTAGGTCTTGCAGCTCCTCGGCATGAACAATCAGGTTGAGACCGCAAATCTGGGCCAGGCGGAATTCCTTCTTCTTGACGCATGCCTCGTTGACTTGTTTCCAAACCTTGACACTGTTGGCCTTGCGCGCGCACTCGACGGCAGCCTGGTAGTCTTCGAGGTGGACGAGGGTCGTAGCGAGCTTGGCCCAGTTTGAGATGCTGCTGTAGAAGATCTTCGCTGCCTCGTGGAACCCCTCCTCATACGCCTTGTCACCAGACGCTTCGATATCAGCGACATTGGTAGCACGCAAGAAGTCCTCCAGTTCAGCGAGCTGGTTCAAGCGCGCATAGCAGAATGCGAGAGCAGTGTCGACAGCGGGCTCGCGCAAAGTCCTGCGAGCCATCTTGAGGAACTTCACGAGTTCTTCATCCTTACCAGCATGGGTGGCGGTCTCGATGACCTCGAGGTAGTTGGAAGGATCATTCGCGCGAATGTAGGACTCAATCGAGTCGGAAACACGAAGGCCGTCCAGCTGAGCTTTGGCAACCTTGCTCCATACCTCCGGTAGCTCGACACGCTCGGCATACTCTTGGGCGCGGTCGATGCTGACAATGTTTTCGACCAAGACATTCGTAGCGGCAAGGTGGTTGTTGACTTTCTTGTAGATCTCAAACGCTTCTTCATACAGTCCGACAGAGACACACATCTGGGCGATCTCATCGGCATTGAACTCAGAAAGCTGATGAATGTAATTCATCAAACGGCCCTTGTCCGCCTTGGCTGCAGTCAGCATGAGCAGGTTCTGCAGACTGCTGTTGTCGCTGAACGGAGATGGCTCAAGGATAATCTTTTCCAGGAGCTCAATAAGTTCAGCGGGCATATCTGCATCGAGGAAGGCTTTTACAGCAACGGACACCTTATCGGGCTCCGTCGACTCGGGGACAGCGGTAGCAGTGACCTGGTCTACGACAGAGCGACGATGGATGTTATTTTCATTCAGAACGAAGGCCCAGATCTCAGGATCGGCGCGCTCCAAAAGGTACCGCGCCTGAGCCCGGTACATGGAATTCTCGTTGGTGATATTAATAAGCTCCAGGTCGTTCTGACCCTTTCTGTAGGCGATGAAGGCCAGATTGGGGTCACGTTTCTCGCAATACTTTCCAACGACCAGCGTGTCGTATTGGTCATTTTCCTTGAGGAATTTCTCTGGATTGTTGTTGCTGTCGATGTAGATCTTGGCCAATGCATTGTAGACAGCCTGCTGCTGATTACCGGTCGCGAGGGTGGCCTCGAGGAAAGGCAGGAGCAACTTCAGTCTATTCCTAGATTCCACCTCCTGAACAAGTTCGTCAATGGGGATCATTGACGGGTCGACGGTCATCAGAAGGTTCTTGATGATGCCCTCATCACAGTCCACGTCCAGCAATCCACCAACGACGGCCGGAGTGCGTGAAGGATTCACACGCTGCACATAGACTTCGATGGACTTGTACTGTTGGTTGCGATAGAGGTACAAGACCAAATCATGGATGAAGTTGAATCGATCACACACAATAATCAATGGAAGTTGCTCCGTAAGTTTGGCCTCCTTCAAGAAGTTCTTCACCTTCTCGGGGTTGTAGTAATTGCTCTCGCGACAAATACGCTCCACTTCGGTGATCTGGCCCATCAATGTAGCTGCTTCAATATACTTGAAGTGCACTTCGGAATCCTCGCTGAGGTTGACAATGCTTCCCAGGTAGTAGTAAAGACCCTCCGCGGTACGGTACTTCTCAAAGAGATCAATAAGACGGTTTGGTCCAAGCAAATCAGAGAACTTGGTGGCAACCTGGACGACAGCCTGCAAGGTCTGACGGATATTGACCCGGAGCATCTCATCCAAGCAGTCGAGAGTCTGCTCCACAGACAGACGACCAAAGTAATTGATCAGCCATTCCGGATTCAGCTTGTCCGTACGAACAATGTTCCGCTTGATCGCAGCCGGATCATCCGTGTTCTCCAGCGCACGCTGGATCAGTCCAGCATTCTCGCAAAGTTGCGAAATCCTAGCCTTGTCATAATGCGTGAAAATCTCATTGCCAAGGATAGCATCCGCAACCTGGGGGGCATTGATAAGGTTCATCTCCAGTAAGCGGGTCTGAAGATGCCCGTGCTCTGGCTTGTTGTCCTTCAGCGCATCCAACAGGAACGAGGTGGCTTGCTGGATCATGTTCTGGGAAAGGAACACATCGACCACGCGGTCAAGGTCAACAAGAGCACCAGTCTCTTCGTTGGCGAGCTGTGCGGCGAATTCAGCGCCCTTCTCCGGATTCACGCGCACGATGTGCTGCAGGAGCTGCGTGTAGTCAGGCTGGTAGCCAACCTGCTTCGAGTACGCAAGGATCTTGTCGAACTGGCCGGTTTCAGCGAATCCAGCGACCACCTTGTGAGGGACATTGGCCTGAAGATAGATTTGCAAAGCCAAGTTCATGTCATGTGGTCGAACGATGTCACCAAGCTCCTCGGAAGCCTCCAGCTTGTTCTCGCGCATCCACTTTTCCAGCAAATGCTTCCTGTTCTGCTGCAAAACGGGGCGAACAAGCTCAACACTCTCGTACCTGTTCAGAGAGCCCTTGTCCAAGAGCATGCCAAAGTACTGAAGAATGACAGACATCTGACCAGTCTGTGGCGCATTCTTGAAGCGGTTGATGGTGTCTGGAGTACGAAGGAACCCACGTGGAGAGTTCGCTGCAATCTTTGCCGCCTCTGTGTAATTCCCTTGGGCGAGAAGATTGTCGAATTGTTGCTGATAAAGGTGGTCGGCTCCAGGAAGACCGGCTTTGGAGGCCAGCTTCACAGCAATGCTCGACATGGCGGGGTTCTCCATGAGATACGGAATGATCGTGTTTTCGTCCACACTGACCGAGAGGACCTGGCCTTTTCGGTTGACGCCGACGAGACCGGCAGAATCCGAGTCTGGCGCGGTAGTGAAGATAGTCTCGCTGGAAATCCGGTTCATGAAGATGCAGGTACCGGTCTCCAAATCATAGAGGTGGATAAAACCGTACTTCGTAACGAGGTAGACGATATCGTATTTCTTGGACACCTGCATTGCCACAGGGAAGTCGTTCACGGCCTCAGCAGGGAAGAATATCTCCACCGCCTTCTTCGGGAACCGTGGGTTGGGCTCCTGATGATCGATCTCTGCGATCTGTAATTTCGCGCCCGTTTGTGTTCGAACAGCGAAGGTAAACAGCTTGTGTTCCAAGGGAGAGCCTTCAACTCTGATCGAAGCGAAAGCCGCAGCATGGCCTTCGATGGATTGCGAAATTCCACGCTCCCGAGAGTACAGCTGCATCGACCCCACGACGCGTCCTTGCTGTTGGCTGATACCAACTACCACGCTCCATTTCTCGTCGTCGTTGACTCGGTAGTTGATGATTTGACAGCCCTGGGCAAGAAAAGAAATCGTTAGTATATCATCCCCCGCATGATCCAAAGGCTGGTTTCCTATTTAGACTTACATTCAGGTTTGGAAGCCGGTCGAATTGCTTCACTGGACTGGCCTGGGTAGGATCGAAAACATCCCAGTGCCAAACAGACGTCTCCGTCACCAGACCAATACTCCTCTCACTAAACCATTTCCAGTACAAGACATCCTCGCCCATGACAGCAGACTTCAGTTTTTGCTTCGCCTGAAGATCGAAGATCTGGATCGTTCTCCCCGCGGCCTTGAGAGCGATGACATTTTTTGACCAGTGCATGATAGCACTGTCGGCATTGATAGGACGTCTAATAACTTCATTGTTGTTCTTGAGGTTGACAATGACAACCTGGGGCTTGTCTTCTTCGTTGACTTTTTGTCGAACGCAAACGTAATGATCCGATTCTAAGGTCTAGTAGAGAGAGGCACGCCAATTAGGGTATGTCACCGCAGCGGGGACCTGGACAATACTCACACATGAATTGAAGCCAATAGCTGACGGCTATTAAATAAAGATCCAATGTTAGTATAACCCTTATCTAGAGAGGACTAGCATGCGACACAATGCACGGTTCGGCGTCAAGTACGCGTGGACAGGCCGCAAGGCAAAGAGGAATATCGCATCTTCGTTTCTTACCGTAATGTCAACACTCGTTAACTGGAACAAAAGTAATGAAAGTTAGCCTCGAAATAAATTAGAGATAATATTAATTAAGTCAAAAAATACCTGGAGCAGCTCCGTGAACTTGATGGGAAGAGGAGCCATATTTACGGAAGGTCTACTGCGACCTCATCCACCCAACGCCACACGAATAACTCGACCGGACCTTGAGAAGAACAAAATCCAGGAAAGAGAATGGAACCCCCAAGTGGAAAAAAGGTGAAAAGAGAGAGAAGGGAACGTGAGGTGACGCAGTGGATTGAAAGTTGATGAGAAAGCGAGCTCAGGGGACCATTGGAACCCTGCTGGCGATGCTTAGGTGTCGCTTAGTCCGTGTCACGTGCAGCCAAGCTGTGGACTTCCGCAGTCCGGGGATCAATTAAACACGTGCGCGCGTAAGGTTTGATGATGGTGATGGTGAAGCAGAACCAAAGACTTGACTGGAATCTTATTAAACGGATTCACTGTTGCCAATGAAGATTCAATAATGCATCGTCATTGACTTCAAATCCCACTGATGCTGCAAGTCAAGATGGTCACTAGTCCAAGTAATGGGTTTGATACAATAGTACCTGGTACCTAGGCAGCTATTGTCACAGAATGGATTTTGCCTTCAAGTTGAATTCTGATTTCCCTGCATCCAAAAAATCAGTACGGGTGACTCGAAGGTTCTCCCTCACGCCACACTTGCATCTGTCCTCTTTCTAAACTCTCTAATTGAAATCCCGCTGCCTGTTCTTTCTGAGCTTGTCCTCCAAAAGACGGATCTTAACGACTTTAACTATGAATGAGACGACCCTTTGCCATTTCTCGTTTTGGGGCGTACGGGGTAGTTTCAGATTCTTCCTGAGTCTCGACAGCTTTCTCGTTGCGTGAGAATCTCTCATGGTTTCATTAATGATGGGACCAACTGCCCCTGCTATGTTGATTCAGAGCTATGAATACTGTCCCCATTGACATAGGCTAGGTAACATTTCCAGACCCTATCCCAGAACGCCTCGATTGCCAGTTGATCAATTTCGAACATGTCCTGGTTGTCTGGCTCCTCAACTGACAGGCATCTCGTTGCCGTTTCCCACCTCATGACCCAATCCAGACGAGATACCGCTTGTTTCCCTGGTCTGGTATCTGTTATATCGCTATGACGAGTGCCTTTGCAGGAATCCATCACTTACCCGGAAGCCAATATCATGTATACATCCCAACTCGAACCACTGGAGTTTCTGGTCAGAACTAGTATTTGGGGAAGAACGGTCTATAGTAGAACTTACTTTGCGGCCCACACACGCGACTGGCCAATATCTCCTTTATGAGGCCGCTTCAAAAACTGCCCCTCTGCATTTGCTTGGCCTTGATTCCAAAATGCATGTCCAGGATTCGGTATGATAACCGCGCTAAAAAGGGTCAGTTTGGAGTTGTTGATTGATGGATCCGGGGTATAGCCAATTGTTCAAATATCCAGGAACGAGATTCTTAAAGAGACATGGAGAGTAACAAGATGTTTTGTTGCCTTCTAAGATGAGAAATGAGGCAGACCTTTCTTGCTCTGAGCGTTGATTGTCTTTGAGACCACATATGAGGTTAAGACGACTCGCCAAAGCTGTCCAAATTATCAAAACAACGAGCCCCAGGGCAATCGCAACCAATTTTATTCTGGGATCATATAGACGAGAATACATTGGCTTTTTTTTTTCCTTTTTTCTTTTTTTGTTTTTTACTTGGAAAAGCACCTCGACTACTACATCAAAGCCATCCCTATGCGATATCCACGATCCCATATACTCTCTATCGCAGCTGTCCGCAGTATCTAGCCAGCTCCTCTGACTTCCGGGCTTTCCGAATGCCGTGTGACGTCAAAGATACAAAACTTGTTTGACCGTAATTGTTTGTTTCACAGAGGGTACGGGGGAACAGAAGAATTATTATCGCTGGATCATCTAGCTAGTTTGGATATGGATTGCAGTTATCGAGCATCTGGACTGACTACTTTCCAAAACTGCAACCCGGCGACACTGACCCATTACAGCCGGGTGCCATAAACCAACTAGACCACCAGCGGATGCCTGGTAAGGCCTCTTAGTGATGCCTTGAAATGATTACGATGAAAGCGAGTTCTGCTGTCAAGGTTCTAATAAGATATTCTGAACCATACTTTCATACCAACGGGTTAACTTCATGTTGCAGACTCGAGAGCATCGATTCAATATACCTGATATTACATATCCTACATGAGTTTGTTTCCGTATACCATATAATTTAATTTTTCTACCCCTTTACCACCTTTCGCGCGCGCTGCTGTTGCCCCGTAGCTGTGCATGCATCGTTTGCCTAAGCGGTTTCTGAAATATATATAATCACCGCTGGCGGTTCTCTATACCCGTCCCCGTGTCACACCTCGCTGGTAGCAACATGAGAGTACCTTTCTGGCATGGACTTTCCACTGACCTTTCTTGCTCGTACGACCAGAATAAATATCAGACCCTGGAACTCCTGGGAATAAAGCGATATCACCCGTGAAGCAGCTATTAATCCCCCTAAGATTTGGGCTTATAACCAGCCTATTCTCTTATGATTCTGATATCCTCTACGATCGTCTCCCAGTCCCGTCAACTAGGAGGTTATTCAGCATAGATCGCCTCCATCGTCTCCATCGGTAATGAAATTCACATAAACGTATGCATATACGATTCTCCCTGAATTGCTTTCCAACAAGGCGAATTACTGTATCATTAACAGGACGTCTCAATACCGAGGCTTTCCCCCCCCCCCCCCCTCATGGCGTTCCAGCCTGGAAATCTGGTTGCGTTCAGCGAGCAAGCGGGCCCTTTATAATCCTGTCACCTAGTTGGAAGTATATCAGAATATTCACCTTTGTCTGTCCCTCTATCCCCTTCTATTCCTACTCCATTGGCAATAGAAAGCATGATTTCGCATAATGGACAGACAGTGAGTCAAATTAACAGGTGAAATTCCTGTCTTTGGTAGGCCCGGTAGGGCAACCGAGACTGAGATGTCCTCTGTGGGAAACACCGAAAATAGTAAATAAGGAAAAGGAAAAAAAAAAGAAATCCATATGACTAGGGGTTAAGGGAAAAGTTGAAGTAAGCAGAAGGTAGAAGAAAAAAAGCGTTGCTCACACGCGGATTCGAACCGCGGACCTCATGATTTCGCACTAGGTGCTACTAGTCATGCGCTCTACCAACTGAGCCATGCGAGCTGAGGTTGTTGAAAAGACAACGATGGTAGAGACTTATATTGCAGAACCGCACCCACACTCATCATCGACTGCCTTTTGCTGTTAAACTGTTGCCCCTGTCAAAGCAAGTGGTAGTCACATGTAAGACTGTACTGTACCCGAGTACGGAGTACAAAATGAGCAGTTAAAATATGGAAATTGGGAACTCACTTACCGCCTACATTTCAGATGACGACGGTCATCATGTTTTTTCCACTGATTGTTCCAATTTTATTTTGCCTTTTCCGTCGTCGACAAAGGTGCTGAGCCCCAGATATATATTTTCTCATATATCCATCTTGTATCCAATCTCCCGCGACTGCAATACGCCTAAATTGCATAGACATGGGTGCATTACAGCAACGCACAATACGTAACCTATTCATTCACCTTGGTACATAATATTGTAAAGGGTCTTAGCAAGAAACCGATATACCAAGACAAGACGATTAAATTGACTTCATACCAAAGATACGTAGTCCTCGGCATACAACAGACAATTCCCACGGGACATAAAAGAACTCTAAAAGTTAAAAACAACTTATCCATGAACTTTCAACTAGCCAGAGAACCACGGCAGCGACTAAAGCAGAGAAAGCAGTAAAAAAATTATTTACCAAAAAGAAAGTCGAATTGAGGAAAAATTCTTCAAAAAGAAATGCTCACACGCGGATTCGAACCGCGGACCTCATGATTACTAGTCATGCGCTCTACCAACTGAGCCATGCGAGCTGTGATTGGATGACAGACTGGTCACGGAAATGATTTATGAAGGGAATTAAAGGGGGTTTTCTTAGGAGAATTTCTGGCAACCAATCAGAAGAAGAAATTTTCAATTTCCGTGGTGCTTTCCTTCCATAACTTGTTTGCATGCAGGTACGCATGTTATACCTCAGGCCCAAGCTTTTCCCCTTCCAGCCTTGGTTACCTAGGTACTATATTGGAAAGGGGTCTACATCAACAAATTGTATAGCTCGATTAATCTCGTTTTACTTGACCCAAGCAGAGGCATACGTCTAGCTCAATGTGAGAAGATTTCAATAGCACTGAACAGCAATCAAGCTGTACTGCCATTGAGAAACAAAAAAAGAAGACTGCAAATCACAAAATCACTCTCGTCTCTGCACCGAGTAGAGACAAGCATAATTAATTGAATCTTCGCACACAAGACCCCCCCCAAAAATTATTGCTTCATATTTGAGGGGAAAAAGAATCCTGAACTGTCTATTGGACGACATGGCGGTGCAGAGAGGTCAATTCCCACACACGTGACCATCCTCCATCCTCCTGCTGCTGTCGGTCAGGTACGGAGTAGTTATAAAAAGGGGGATCGCCGATCCCCAGAAATTAAACCAAGATCCTCTTCTTTAAATTCTGATCTGCATACGCACTGGAGGACCTCAAAAGAAGGAAAAGAGCAAGTGGGGACAACACTGCAAAAAATGTCAATATACTTATGCAAAAAACTATGCTCACATGCGGATTCGAACCGCAGACCTCATGATGAATCAATGACGACCTTTTTTTCTGTTTTTGGAAGGGTTTTTGATACGAGTCATGCGCTCTACCACCTGAGCTATGCGAGCAGTGATTGGTCATGGATACTTCCTTATTATGATCTCTTAATGAGAATCGTGAGACATGATGTGCCTTGACGAGGCGTGTGGTGGGGTGTTGATGCATGTCCATAATACGGTTTTTCATCAAGGATACCTAACCATACGCAAATACTCCGTACTGTTACTAATATTACCTGGGGTATGGAGTTCTCCGTACTCCATACCTCCTGCCGAGAAACTACGTAATTACCTGTTTTTGTGTTCTGGAGTCAAATTGGAGAATTCTCTGGTAATTAATTGGATGCCTTCCTAGCTAGCTCCTTCCCGTTCCAGAGCACGGTTCCTGCCTCGGAGTACCTGGGTAGGTAGTGCTATTATTATTCTTGTACCCCGTACTCCGTACATGCGCTTTGCATACTCCGTACTGGAAATTGGAAAGCGCTCAGACCGGATGATTTCTGGTAAGGAGGTAACACGGTGTAATAATGGAGGGCCCGTGTGGATTATTGCCGTCCACACACCGTTGCGCGTGGAGGCCAAGCTTTTGATCATTGGGAGACTAGCAGCTTTAGCGGCGCGGACCGTTCTTCCACGAAATGAAAATGAGCAACCTTGGAACCTTACCTCCGTATTGTTTCCATTATTTACTAAATTAGTGTCTTGCGTTTTACTTGTTCCGTTGTGCGGGCGTGCCACTTCGGAGCTGAAACCGTCGACCGAGGACCCTTGCTCCTTGCTGCTAAAAATGAAGTCCGTCTTTTCCCTTTGGAGGCTGCTCACTATAAGAACTTAAGAAATCTATTATTATTGTGACATCCCGAAAAAAGAAATCTGATATTCTCTTCGAAGAGAGAATGGTCCTTCTCTGCGCTCTGGTCGCTGTCCAGGGCTGAACTGTCCTTGCTCCTGTGGGGTCCACTAACCCCATTCCACAACGACCTCAACTTTATCTACTCCGTACCAAACCTAAGTATACTCGGTATAAAACATCCGCAGCTGTGATGTGAGAGAACGACAGGTCATCCTGCTGTCTTCATTTTGTCTGGTTCAGGCCATTCTCACTTCCAGGATGGTCTTACTCCCAGGGTATGGCAAGCCTATGAGTGAGGACGACAATTTCGGGGTTGACTGGGTGATATATTACCAGTTCGAAGATATCGGTCAGTGATAACCCCACCGCAAGTCTCCTTCAGCGGAGATGTCAGACTAAATCAGGTTCAGAGGAATCCCAAGCCATCGACGAGTACAGCACGCTCATCCGCGACCTGGATGCCGTCGGACTTGAGACGGAGGTGAGGCATGGCAATGGCGCATCGTTGTTGGTCTTTGTCAAGGCTCCTCGGCAGCTTCTGGGTAACTGGATATTCAAGGCAAGGTAAGGCGATTCTCCTCGTTCTCTCTCTGGTACGGCCAGAAGCAGCCTGGGATGATGTGCTCACGGATTGATGTCATGACAGGGTACGCGACTGGCTCTATGGGATCACGCAGGTTCGCCCCGTAGGCGACAGTCAGACTATCGTCGAGGGCGAGACGGAAGCCGAAGATCTACGCTCGATCAATCACCTTGTCAGCTGGCAGAAAGAGAAGGGCGGTGCAGGGATCACGGTCAACTTTGGGAAATGGAAAAATATCAAGGCATCGTTTCCCCTCCACAACCAAGCCGCAAACCGAGAGTTGCTCCGCAGGTGGAGCCGAACGACCATTCTAACGAATCGAGACCTTGATGCAATACGAGCTTTGTTCGGTGAGAAGGTATTGCTGCTGCTGAATATTGAGGAATCCTTTGTTGATGGCGAGATCTGCGGTTCGACCTAGGTTGCCTTCTACTTTGCATTCACACAGTGTTATTCGCTTTTTCTCGTGTTCCCCGCGGTGTTCGGCGTGATCTGCTGGCTGTATTTCGGCTCCTACTCCATCGTCTTTGCCGTGGTCAACTGCCTATGGTGCGTCGTGTTTGTGGAATACTGGACGCTGAAAGAGACCGACTTGAGCATCCGATGGGGCGTTAAGGGGGTCGGAGTGCTCAAGGCGAACCGGATGCAGTATATATGGGATAAGGAGGTGACAGATCCGATGACGGGAGAGGTTCGAAAAGTGTTTTCGACATGGAAGCAAGTCCTCAGGCAGCTGCTTCAGATCCCATTTGCCCTGGTGGCCGGCTTGGCGCTGGGGACTTTGATAGTCGTCATCTTCGCCATAGAGGTCTTCATCTCAGAGGTCTACCAGGGGCCTTTCAAGACCTATCTGGTATGCCTCTCTCCAACAGCTAAGTCGTCATCATAGAAGCCAGGCTCACATTTTCTGGCCAGGATTTTCTCCCCACGATACTTTTCTCAATTTCCTTGCCGAGCATCAACTCGGCGCTTACCAGCATTGCAACCTGGTTGACCAACTACGAGAATTACCGTACCGAGGATCAATACGAGCTTGCCCAAACGCAGAAGACGTTCGTTTTGAATTTCATTACCTCATTCCTTCCAATCATTCTGACGGCTTTCGTCTATGTGCCATTCGGCGGACGCATCGTTCCATATCTAGATGTATTTCGCGTCGTTACAACCGACGGAGCCTCCTCGTTCTTCCTGTGGTCCGACCAGGCGGCCGCAGATCAGCAAAGAATCAACTCCTTTCATGTTGATCCGGCTCGTCTGCGACAAGAGGTCATCTATCTAACGGTGACTGCCCAGGTTCTGAGTTTCGGGGAGGAGATGGTATTGCCGCACTTGAAGCGCATCTTGATGCAAAAATATCGCAACTACAAAAATAAGAGCTCCGAGGCGGCCGTACGCAAACGTCGATACTCGGAAGCGACCAATATCTTGTTGGTGGATAATCCGGACGAAAAGCCCTTCTTAACGAGGATTCGCAATGAGGCCGAAGCCGACGTCTATAACGTACAGGAGGATATTCTGGAAATGTGCATTCAGTTTGGTTACTTGACTTTGTTTGGGGTGGCGTGGCCCCTGGTGCCGCTGGGCTTTCTGCTGAACAACTGGTTGGAACTGCGCGGCGACTTCTTCAAGATCAGCTCCGAGTGTCAGCGGCCAGCTCCCATCCGAGCGGATACGATTGGACCGTGGCTGGACGTGCTCAGTTTCCTCAGCTGGCTGGGGACGCTGTCCACTGCGGCCATTGTGCATCTGTATCGGAGCGGGAGCATGGAAGACGTCCAACTGTGGTCCCTCCTGTTGACGGTCTTCGTGGCCGAACAAGCTTATCTGGCCTTGCGCTTTCTCGTCCGGACGACTCTGGAGAAGATTGGATCCGACACGGTCCGTCGCGAGGAGGCACGCAAGTATGCGGTGCGGAAACGGTACCTCGAGACCTTCTCCGAAGAAGCGGCCGAGCTGTCAACGCGACCAAAGCCGCGGGTGAGATTCAACGAGACGACGGACGTGGTCATCACACCGACGAAGGGTAGCTTTGGTGATTCAGATTCAGATTCAGACTCAGATTCAGGGTTCGAAAAAGACGACACGCGCGCAAAGGACCTCCGAAGAAGAAATGCAATCAGAAGAATAAACGAGAAGCTCAAGGAGGCAGAAGATGATGACGAAGACGAAGACCAACCCCACGCCCCCTTCAAAGGCGGCCTCTGCCGGACGGACAGCGGCACGCTGGAAGACGCCGAGCGCGCGATGCGCTTCTGGTCCGCGCAGAAAACGGCCCAGGACACGATCGATGCGGGCATCAAGCTGATCAAAGTGCTGGCCAGTGTTGGGCGGTCGAGGAAGGCTAGAGCAGACCAGCTGAAGCAGGTGAAAGCCAACAAAACAGGTTGAAGGAGGCGTAGGCGTGATCTGGTAGGAAATATCAGTTGATACTGGAAGAGTACAGACTGAGCGGGTTTCAGCACAGAAGCAGTTTATCTATAATATATGTATATATGCGCCTCGATGACTAGGACCCTATCTCCATCTATTGACTGGACTGGACATCTGACTGGACTTTGGAATCCCTGAACATTTATTTTTCTTGTAATACCACTAACAGCAATACCAACAATAACAACATGTGTGTAGAATACACCCTAACCTGGTCAAACTACCAACCCAGTTACCCAGGTATACATACCCAGGTATACATAGCATAGCTTAGCTATGCCTAGCTAGCCGCCGAGCTACGGAGGTATAGTAGATCCGAATAGAATATCGATAGATAGGTACCTACCTACCTAACCCAAGTACCCAAGGAATCGGACAAACACCAAACGAAGCAATTAAGCAACTAGAAGAAAAGAAACGAAAACAAAAACACAAATGAAGAAAAAACTTGATTTTTTTTTTCGATTGTACGCATACATATAGCCAGCAGGTATATTTTAATTTAAATCATCTACTTTAATCAAAATTAATGGTGGAACAGCCGAATTCCCTGCTCGACAAACACGATGCCGAGCTTCTCTGCTGTCTCGAAGACGGCGCTGTCGTTCTGACTGCCGCTGGGCGCAGCGATGTACTTGGCTCCGGAGCGGGCGGCGCGGAAGACGTTGTCAGTGAAGGGGAACTATAGTTGTGAAGAGAAGAGACAGCGTCAGTGGGATTGAATTGATACTGCTAGATGTCAACTTGAATGTGGGGAGGGGAACTTACGAATGCATCCGACGACACGGCGACTTCGCCCAGCTTCTGCAGCCAGGCTTCTCGCTCCTCCTGCGTGAATGGCGCAGGAACCTCCTCGAAGACACGCTCGTAGTCGGCCTTCTCGATCTCGTTCTGTGGGATTTGTCCCGAGCACAGCATGTCGATGGCGTTGCTCTTGTCGGGCCGCTTGACGCCCTTCTTCCACTTGATGTTGAGGGTGCGCTCGTGGAACCGCATCCACCAGTTGTCGGCCTTGTCGCCGGCCAGACGCGTGCAGTGGATGCGGCTCTGTTGGCCTGCGCCCAGACCGATGACCTGGCCGTTGAGGGCGTAGCACACCGAGTTCGACTGCGTGTATTTCAGAGCGATGGTCGCGACAGTGAGGTCGCGGAGGGCGGACTCCGGCAGGCTCTTCAGGTCCTTGGGCGTGATGATGTTGTTGAAGGTCTTCTCAGGGCTGATGACAGCGTCGTTGCGGCGTTGCTCCAGCTGGACACCGTACAAGGTGCGGGTCTCGATCGGGGGAGGCGTGTACGTCTCGTCGATCTGCAGGACAAGATACTTGCCACCCTTCTTCTGCTTGAGAATCTCAAGCGCCTCGGGTTCGTAGTCCGGAGCAATGACTCCATCGGACACCTCTCGTGAAATGATCTTGGCGGTCGGGACGTCGACCTTGTCGCTGAGAGCGATGACATCTCCGAAGCTGGACATACGATCGGCACCCCGGGCGCGCGCGTATGCCTGGGCCAGACCGGACGACTCAATTCCTGCGATGTCATCGACCATGTAGACCTTACGCTCTTTCTCATTCAGAGGCACACCGATGGCAGCACCGGCGGGGGAGACGTGCTTGAAACTGGCCGCAGCCGGGTAACCCAGAGCCTGCTTGAGCTCCTTGACGAGGGGCCAGGCGTTCAGCGAGTCGAGCAGGTTGATGTATCCGGGAGAGCCATTCAACACCTTGAACGGCAACTTGCCCTGTGCCACATAGGCGGCTGCCGGCTTCTGGTGCGGGTTGGTGCCGTAGCGGAGGGAGATGTGCTGAAGACCGTCACCGGCGTATTGCTTGCGGAAGAAAGCGGAGATGGCGGCATCGTAGTCGGCGGTGTGCTCGAAGGCTTTGAGAGCGTACGTCTTACGGCTCTGCTCCGAGACCTCACCGGCCTCGAGCTCCTTAAGGAACTCAGGGTAGTCCTTGGGGTCGGACAGGATGGTGACGCGAGCGTGGTTCTTGGCCGCTGCACGAAGGAGGGTCACACCGCCGATATCAATCTCCTCGACGGCCTCGTCGATGGTGACGTTCACCTTTGCCACGGTGTCCTTGAACGGGTAGAGGTTGCAGACGACGTAGTCGACCTTGGAGATGTGTTGATCCGCCAGATCCTTCTCGTCGGACTCGATGTTGCGGGCGAGGATACCGCCGTGGACGGCAGGGTGGAGGGTCTTGACACGGCCGCCGAGCATTTCAGGGGCTTTGGTGATGGCAGAGACATCCCTTAGACAGAAGTCAATTGAACGGTCTCCCTCTTTTCTCAAGTTTCCTCTCATCTGTAGCAAGCCATTTTCTCCAGATATTGTCCAACACAACCCCACCATTCCAATTCGCATAATATGACACAAAAAGGCAGGATAGACTCACTCAACAGGGAAGCCCGCTTCCCGGATCAGTTTGGCGGTGCCACCGGACGCGAGGAGGCGGACATTGTGCTTGACGAGGCCCTTGGCCAGATCGAGCAGGCCCGTTTTGTCGTAGACGGAGAGGATAGCTGGGGGAGAAAATAAGTTAGTCAGTATGCGAGTAGAATTAGACCAATTGAATAGTCAATGCAAGAGAATCAGTCACGAGATGCAATTGTATGAAATGCACTGGAAAGGCTCAATTGGTAGCAATATCCCACACGATAGTTCGGGGGAGAAGAATAAAAAAGAGAACCAACTCAACGATCAACACAAAAAACAAGATCCTTCAGGTATCAATTGCTTTCCATTCTTTCATCGCAAGACCAACCAGAAGAACGGAGTATGCGCAACGCCCAAAAACCCCGCGCGAATAAAAAAAGAAACCCGCAGAAGACATAAAGAAAAATAGACATACCTGTCTTCTGCTGCTGTGCC
This sequence comes from Rasamsonia byssochlamydoides, assembly GCF_041956645.1. Taxonomy (NCBI): domain Eukaryota; kingdom Fungi; phylum Ascomycota; class Eurotiomycetes; order Eurotiales; family Trichocomaceae; genus Rasamsonia; species Rasamsonia byssochlamydoides. Next base: position 241,569 of record NW_027192422.1, on the reverse strand, counting down.
ATGGTTGAATGGACCTGAGGTCACTTTTCAATTCAAAAAAAAATGTACCTAATCCAGACAATTGTCACAGACAGAAGAAAGTGTCTTCGTCTTGTCGAATAATTTAACGCCCGCGGGGACCTCTCCTCCTCCGATGGAGACTTTTTTTCTGCCGATTGCGGACGGGTGGGATGCAAACCCCGCGCCAACCCTAATCCAGTCTAGTCTGGCAAACTATTAACCAGAACTGGTGGTCCAGTGACATCACTCGAATCACCTGATCTGGAAATCCCATTTCAGAGAATAATCAATCACATCACGTGACACATCAAGCTGACCCATCACACTCACCACTAAAAAGAACACTCCTCTCTTTTTTCCCCTTTTTTTTCTTTCTCTTTTCTCTCTCATGAACAACGCTAAAAAACCAACATTCTCGAAAAAAGCGTTCCTACGAGGTTTTTTTTCCCCCATGAAGTATGGAAATCGTCTATGAGAATGGAGATGAATTCAAAATTTTTTGAAAGGGTCGATCTTGGGTGCAGTGCCTTCCTATTCATAAATTGTGATTCTAAGTGGAAGGGATTGCAATGATTGATTCTACAGACATTAAAAAGAAAGACTTCCTGGTTTCGGAGGTTTACCTTGCTTCAATCTTGTATGTATGCTCTATCTTGGGTAGTAGGATGGGTGTAAGAAAAAAAAAGCAGCAAAGCAAAGTGTATAAAATTAAGAACAGCTGGTTTGGTGGGGATGCGATGCCGAAAGAACTGCCCGGGCAGCCACTGCTGCCCAACATCCCCGGGTATACCGTATATTCCACCCAAAAAGGTAATAAAGGTAATAATAATAATCATCAGCATGGGCAATTATTAAGGAATATTATAACACCATGTCTATGTGACGTTTCCTCCAGTTTGAAACGTTTCACTTTTCATCAGAAATCTCTTTCCCTTCAACACCACCCAACGCCAGCTGGCGGCCAATATTTCCAAAACAAACGCAGGCGCTGAACAGCACACTAGCCAACCAAGTCGCCACGGCAATGGCCTCCTGCGACAAGCCGCCCTCAACCCCATGTTCCAATCGCCAGCCTCGGATCCCAATCCCTGTCGAGGAGGGTATCATCTGTGGATGAAGACCCAGAATGATGCCCATTCCCGACAACCCGACCACCGTCGACAGCCAAAACCCCGTCTTCGTCCGGTCGATAAGATACCACAAGAAAGGGTTGACGAGAGCGAGGGTCAGCGACTCCTGGGTGGTAGATTCCCACGGGAGTCTCCGCTGGTCGTAGTCAGCAAAGATCGAATTTGTAGTTGGTCCGAGACTCTCGACTTACCATTGCAAAGGCAATGCCGACAAAAGCACCAATGCTCCGGACAGCAAGAGTCCAGCGTGACGACGAGCGGCGGTCGTCCTTGCTTTTGCCAGTCTTGAGATACCCGTTGGCTGTCGCACGTTCAGTACCACTGGTAGCATTCTCGAACAACGTATCCAGCCAGGGAAGAACACTGGCCAAGGCCACACCGCCGACGCCCCAGAGTCCCAAATATCGCCACGAGGTGCGATCAATAAGTTCCAACTTGACCGGGGTAATCCAATGATTCTCATGCAGGTGAGCCATGATCGTGCCGTAGACCACTCCGCAAACGAAGAGGAGAGCACTCTTCAGGACCAATGGCACCACCCCATGCTGTCGACGCAAGTGCTTTCTCCCTTGACCCGGTCGTTCCGGTCGAAGGTCCTCTCTTGGACGCTCGCTGGGTGTGTGGACCTCGGTGCCCCAGGGGCTGGAATCGTCGCGGGGACTTTCGAATGCCGTGGGCGAGAAAATGCCTAGCAACGTGGACGAGGTAAGGTTGAGGACAGATCCGGTGCGCTTCGGTTCCAAGTCGCTCTTCACATCGAGGAAATCCTGGGCATTGTTGTTATTCGAGCCGTCTGCTGGTGGAGTGGAAGGCTGGGAGGACTCGTTGGAAGGGAGCTCGAAGGGCCGTCGCGGTCGTGGGCGAAGAATTTGAGGCTGCTCAGTCATTGCAGGTAGAATTGTTGCGAGGAATTGTAAGAGACAAAGAAAGAAGTTGAAAAAGTTGAGATGAACCAATAAGGCCCACGCTTGGACAGGAGTTGCTGATGTGGTTTGCCTCCCCTGATGACTTTATGATAATAATGATCTCGACTGCACAGGCAGCAGTAGCATCCGGCTCATCTGAATTATTCTCTGGCCAGTATCAATGAAGAGTATATAATGATGATATGATGATGGTGATGACTACGGGACCCAAAAACTGGCAATTGCAAATGCTAATGTATGTATACACGCCAAAGTTGACCGAGGAACGAATGCGGAGGGCGATGCATATCGATGTCCGACTAGTAACTCCCGAGCCTGCGGCTGCTACCTCCGCAACGAAGAAATACCACGCGACAGTTAAACAAGAGGAAAGTCAATAAGAGAATTGAAGATTATTCCGAGAAAGAAGAAAATTAAAACAAAAGATGATCTGTCCTGCTCTTGTGTTATACTCCGTAATTAATTAATTAATTGTTGACAGTTAACTGGACCGACATGACTGGGTAACTTGCGCATGTGACTTTTCAAACTTTGCGCACCACACGAATCCCCAATTAAGGCTCGCTCGGTTCTGCAAGTGCCAACCAAGTGGAGGATCATCCCAACAGTTCCAAGTTGCAGCTTGTTGCCCAAGTTGGTTATTTTGTGCGGAGGTTTTACTCCGTCAAGTCGACCAGTCGTAACATTGCAGAGAAGTATTACTAATTAGCTGCATAGTCACTAGTCTACTGATGCAGGCGAAGGTAACGAGACAAGATGAGGGGAAATCAAATCGAAGCCCGACAGGAGAGATCGCAATGTTGTCGCAAGTCGGTTACAGATTGTTGTTAGTCATACATCTACTCCGTACCTAAGGCAAGACAAGGCGTACGGGTAGTCACAGTCTAGTACTACCACGATTCCTCTTGAACAAACCAATTCGCATTTTTGTTTCCCGCGTTCTTAGAAACATTAAAAGCACACAGACACTAATGATACATGTCGAAATCAATAGACTCTTAGCTTGTACTGTAGGTAGGAACATGTTGGTCGACAGTTTGAAACGAAATAGACCGTCAAGACAAAATCACACCACGACCCAGAAAGCAAATATTTGTGTAGAGTTCATGTAGAGCGATTTCAGGGAAAGGAAAACACATAGCAACCGGAGAAAGCTAGCAGTGGTACGGATCTCAAGAGAAAAGAGAAAAAAGCCGAACAAGACGTCAAGGACTCTCAATCGAGAACACGTTGCGGCATCGCAATTGTAGTGACCTGTTCTCAAATGATAAGACCTGGCACGACGGAGCAGAAAATGCGCTGCAAGAAAATGAAAACCGGTCCAGGCTCACTCTTCCATAACCTCATCTTCATCAGCCTCATTGTCCACATCGCCGTCGACACCATCCTCCACGTCCGCCTCAGCTTCACCACCAGCCTCGGAGGAGCTGTCGCTGGCTGCATAGCCGTTGCCGCCTTCGAACGTGGACGAGTTGTCCCCTCCGTCGCCTTCCACATCAACATCGCCCTCACCATCACCCTCACCTTCCCCCTCGTCCAGCTCCTCGTCATCAGCTTCATCGTCATGCTCCTCATCGTTGTCGGAGGAAAGGCCGTCACCTTCCTCTTCTTCCCCATCACCTGCGCCACCTTCAACAAAGCTCTCCTCGTAGCCATTCTCCCCGTGGATGTCGGATCCGGGAATCGCAGACACCCCCTCTAACTGGGTTGCGTCTTCTTCGTCTTCTGCTTCCTCATTGCCGCTGGCCTCACCGAGAAGCTCCTTGTCAATGTCGTCCAGAGTCTCGTCTCCCTCAACGTCGTCGTCCACAGACCGTGCAGATGCAGGCATTGGAGACAGCTGCGGGTGGCTGGGCGATGACGGTTCCGCGCCAGCCTTCGTTGAAACTGCAGCAACGCCCATCTCAGATGACTCGTCGGGTTTGGTGGCACGACCGCCCTTGCTGATACGTGTAGACGCGGTAACACTAGACTTTTTGACTGGTGTGGCGGTTGTTGCGACGACCTTACGCTTTACGCTCCGGGCGGGTTTAACTCGTCCTGCTACCCGAGATGATGGCGTGGTACGAGCAGCTCCCAGGCCGACGATCGCAGCTCCGTTTCGATAAGCTTTTTGGCGTTCTTCTCTTGCTTTCTTCCGATCTTTCCTGGGTCCATTGGCGTTCTCCCAGTCCCACCGGTCCAGTCTTCTCGCGGCCTTGCGAACCACCGACAAAAAGTAGTGTGCGGCTTCGCCAAAGTCTTCTTGTTCCTCCGGGTTTGGAATCAATCCGCCCTTTCCCCAAGAGTTCTCATCATCCGTATCATAGTCGTCTGGGAGGCTCTGAAGCATACGGCTATAGCGGACAACAGGAATTTCGCTTTGACGTTGTGCACGGATAACCCGGTAAGTCTCGTTCTTCCGCTGAGCAAGTAGATACTCGATGCGCTGTCGGCGATTCTGCTCGACAGCCAGCTGATGCTGCGTAAGAGGTCTGGGACGGCGGGGTGGTTGATTCTGAGAAGGGATGGCGGGCTCTGTCACAAACTGATTGAGGACGGGATGGCCTGATCCAGGAGGGGCCGGAGACGCAGCATCAGGGGTCTGGTCCATTTTAGTTTTCAAGATCAAGCGTTGCTGAGCAGCAGACCGGCCGATAGATGAGTCTCCTTTGACTCTTTTGTAGCGTCCACGGGCGGATCCCGGCGTGGCCCAGTCGTCATCCTCGTCGACGAGACGTCTGCCAGACGGGTGAATCGGAGTAGAGGCGGCAGAACCCCGGCCCCCCAGACTGATCCGTTCTCCTCCACGCGCTGCTATGATATTAGATAGGCTTGAAGAAAGAAACGTCGGAAATTGAGCCAACTTACTAAAGTCACCAGAGACCGTGTCATCATCATAGCCAAAATCTTGCAGAGTCAGTGGCCGTTGCAGAAAAGGAGAGGGCGAGGGAATCCAACCTTTCTTAGAACGTTTGGTCACTCTCGGGAGAGGTTCATCTTCTTCCAGAATACCTGTAATGACAGTCAGCGAGCTTGAATCAATGTATCCAATAGCTGCAGGGAAACCACTAACGCTTGCGCTCCAGGCGTTTCTCCTCTCCGTATCTAATCTCCTCAGGTGTGTCTACGTTTTCCTCATTGGCCTGCTCCTCCGTTAGACTCTCAAACGCGGGGACCTTGATAGGCAACCCCCCAGTGCCTTCACCGTCGAGACCAGGACCGAAGGGATTGTTCAGGGCTGCCTCGCGGGTGAAGTCGCTCTCCAGATACCACCACATGAGCCAGAGGAACGCCCTCGCGCGGCTCCTGCTGCTCAGCGTGTGGCGCATGACGAGATCAAAGAAGTCGCGGGGAGGGAAAAAATGCATCTCGGATATCTTTGGAGCGTACTGCGCCAGGAGGAAGATCAGGTGGACCGGGTTGGTACGAGGCACAGGCATTTCCATGATTTTCTCGATCGTGTTTGGTTGATCGACGTCCTCCGACGCACCCTTCAGGATGGACTTCAGACGGGGCGCATCTTGAAGCTGCTTGTATGCATTGGGGTCCTGGTGAGCCTGTAAAGACGGAATCGAATGGTAGGTCCGCAGCTGGGCGCGCATCTCTGGGAAGACTAGAAGAAACCCATCAGGTCAGCACCATGATCCTATGACCGAGAGTGCAGCTATTCGTTTCTATTGTTGAAGTTAGCAGGCGGGGATGAAACGTACAGTTGAGGGTGGTGTTCATCCTGCCAAAATTAACCAACAGACAGACCATGGCCATATTGATGGCGGCCTGCTTATCACTCTGCAGTTTGTCCTTGAGGATCTTGCTCGTCTTGCTGCTCCTTGCCATCGCATCGATGTAGATATCGGCAAAGTCCAAGCCCTTCTTCCCATCAGAGGCACGGGTGAAGACTGGCGTTTTGTCCTCGAAGACAAGCTTCAAGAACTGGTACTGGATGTCCTTGCGCCACAGAGGGATGCCATCCTCTTTCTTCAGGTGCTTGATCTTGTTTCCGGAGTAGACTGACCCGATGGTTCCATTGGCCTGACGTCTGGTGCCGACTGTCGCGCTGACTGTGCTGTGCGTGGGCGGTTCCTCCGGGGCTTCAGAGTGAGCGAACGAGTCGTCCATTGTCGTGCTCTCTACCTCCGCCATATTGACTGACTTGTCGAAGAGGACGTCCGTAAATCAGTTAGCGTTGGGAGACACGCGCCTGGCAGTGACTGAGGGCTTCAACCCGTCAGCCAAGGTCGCAATTTGTATGGTCTGGGTGCGACGGTGGCGGGCTTGCGGTGACAGGAAAGAAAGGTTCCGCTGAGTCGCTGACAGCTATTGATAGTACTGTTCGAGACGAGAAAGCAACCAAATTAGCGGACCGCTTGATTAAGCGTGCTAATGTGACGATCTGATTTGACGTCAAAGTCCGCAACGTAAGGAATGGTGATTTGTGTGAAGTGAAAAAGCAAGCTGGAGAAAATGCCCAGGATCAAATCCGAGTCCGGATTCCGGGCGTTCGATCCCGTCGAGCTCGAAGTTCCAACTGTAGGGAGTTCTGTGTTGAAAGTTGCCGCGCGCCGCGTCGTTCTCCGCGAATGGGCGTCGACCCCAACTATTAATTAATTCACTCTTCACTAAAAATTACTGATAGAACAAAGATACTGGAATTATAGGACACACGCATTCATCATCAATACAGATGAATGAGTCATATTGTTCTTAAATAAAAATTTCCCTTCTATTTGGTGCACATGAATAGTTACAGATTCCAACCCTTGACCGAGGACGTCCACAGGAGGATGCGAAAAGCGTAACACATATCCCCTGGTGTTATCATCTCTAAAATCTCTACAGAAAATGAGGAAGAGAAAGCAGACTTTTTTTTTAATTAAATTCACGTGATTCCATTCAGTCACGATACATACTGAAAACACAAAGAACTTTTTTAAATTTTTAGAGAGCTCTCTCCTTTCGAGACTTCGAAGGTCTCTCCCAGGCTCCCCATACGTCATGTCATCAAAGGGCCGTCTTCAGCCAAATCACTGCATGCTGCCGAGATCCTGCTAACGAAATGACATGATGATGATGATTTCTGTGGACCAGCAAAGTGAACACAAGAGCGCCAGCCAAAGCGGCTTGAATCCCATCCTCCACGAGTCCGAAAAAGAGAAAACAAATCCTGAAATCATAAAATTCAGATGTTGTCCCCATGGACCCCAGTGCAGAGAATTTTTTTTCGATCAAAGCAGCTCAAGCTAACGCCATATGCAATGCGATTATCCCGTCTATTACCACCGCCGTCACCGTAATTTTTATCGGCCGAAGATGACCCACGATCTGTTCCCCTCCTTTTCCGTGCGTCCGAAATGATCACACACGAGAAGAGAAACCCATCCTAAAGCCGGAGAACACCCGTAATAGAGCCTGGAGAAGAAAGCATCATTTTCAACAAAACAAAAAGAATCGGCGCGAAACAAAGCATACACAAAGGAAAAATAGCGAATAATAGAGATCCCGCCGTTAGATACCGAGACTCAAGAGATCTATTTCGGAGGCACGGTCGATGAAATGGATGATGGCACCGAGCATGAGAGATCCCTCTGGGAGAAAGAAAAAGAATCACCGGCATCGATGCCCGACGCATCGCGCAATCGCTGCCTCCTGCCTGGAAGCTCGAAAAAGTAAGGGTATCCGATAAAGCGGTAGTAAGAAAAAGCAACGCTATCTATGATATCCATGCTCCATGCAATGCCGATGAGAGTGCTCAAGACCATAAAGCGTTTTTGCCACTTCATGAGCTCGTTAGAGCCATCGGGATGCATCGCATGCACGTTTCTAGGGGAAAACAAACAGAAGAGAAGAATCGACGGTAATTCCACGAAACAAGAGACAAAAAAGAAACACGTCTGTCGAAATGAGGTTTTGAGGAAATTCGTTGCAGTCATGACAAAGCCGCCCCCGGAATAAGAAGTTTGGGAGAAATCGATCTGATCGTATCCGCCGAGAAAGAGAATAAATGAACGATAGGAGACAACCAGACCCAATGGCCTCGTCTAGAGACCACAAGCGATTTACCACCAGGAAGATGGTCCGGTGGGACCGGATGGGTTGCCGTAGCCGCCACCATAGCCACCATACGAGGGAGGACCACCATAGTTGCCTGAAAAGGAAAAAAAGGTCAGTCAAAATGCTAATCCAAACGACTTCAAGTTTCCAAGGGGCTCACCACCATAACCACTGCCGTTGCCGCCGTAGCCACCGCCATACGAAGGAGGACCACCTCCCATGTTACCGCCCATGCGGCGCATGTCACGGGTAGCATTGGCTCCACGGCCACGGCCACCACGTCCTCCACGGCCTCCATATCCACTGCCTTCACGAGCAATGTTCTCCAAGAAAGAAGGAACCTCCTGGTGGGCTTCCTTGAGGAGATCAATCAGGTCACGAACGATACCACGGTTCCCACGGTTGAAGAAAGCAGTGGCAATACCGGTGTTACCAGCACGACCGGTACGACCGATACGGTGGACATAGTCGTCGATGTCGGTGGGCAGATCGTAGTTCACAACGTGGGTGACATTGGGAATATCGAGACCACGAGCCGCAACAGCCGTGGCCACCAAAATGGGGCAACGTCCGTTGCGGAAGTACTCTAGAGCACGCTCCCGCTCCCGCTGGGTACGATCACCGTGGATCGCAGTGGCGGGGAAATGCTGGTTGATGAGGAAGTCGCAGAGGGAATCCGCCATACGCTTGGTCTCGACGAAGATGAGAGTGAGACCAGAGGTTCCGTGGGTGTGGAGAATGTCCAGCAGCACGGAGCGCTTGTCGTGGTCCTCCACATACTCAATTCTCTGGGTGATGTTTTCAGAGGTTGAGCCGACGCGACCAACAGACAAGAAGACGTAATCCTTCAAGAAGTCGCGGGCCAGCATCTGAATGTCGCGAGGGAAGGTAGCCGAGAACATCAGAGTCTGACGGTCATTCACCGAGGGCATATCCTCACCCTCGACGATCCGACGGATTTGAGGTTCGAAACCCATGTCCAACATGCGATCCGCCTCATCCAGGACAAGGTACTTGATGTTCATCAACGAGATGCGGCCACGTTCAATCAGGTCGACGAGACGGCCGGGGGTGGCCACAAGCAAGTCACATCCACGTTCGATCTGGCGGAGCTGAGAGCCAATGTCCGCACCACCGTAGACCACGCAGGGACGGACCCAAGAGCGATAGGCGAACTTGCGTGCTTCCTCATAGATTTGAGAGACCAGTTCACGAGTCGGAGCAAGGATCAAGGAAGTGGGATAGGCCTTGCGTTGACGACCGTAGAAGTTTCCGCCAGGCGGAGCGGGCGCCGGAGAAGGGCCGTTCTGGAAAGCCTGCGAAAGGATAGGGAACAGGAAACCTCCGGTCTTTCCGGAACCGGTCTGGGCACAAGCCATCAAGTCGCGGCCATTCATGACAATCGGGATGGAGTACTTCTGGACCGGAGTGGGGGTCTTGTAGTTGGCGAGCTTGATGTTGGAGAGTAGGTGGTCATCCAGGGGCGGGTTGGTGAACGCATTCACGGGCTCGGGAACGTTGTGGCCGGATGCCTCGACGGGAATATCGTCGTAGTTGGCAAAGTTGATTCCAGTGTGCTGCTTCGAGGGATCATTGGGGACGCCGAAGAGCTCGCGTTCCAACCGGGGGTTAGGAGGGCCTGGGATGTGTTTACCGTCGCGCCACTGTCCATCTCCGGATCCTCGGGCAGAGTAGCTACCGCCGCCATACGACCCTCCGTGACTGCCATGACCTGGGTTACCGTAAGCATTTGGATCGAAAGGCCGGGTTTCACCATCGGGAGTCCAGCTGGTTTTACCATTCGCAGAGCCACCTCGGAAGTCGTTCCAGTTGCCACCGCGAGAAGGGCCAGAAGTCCTGGATCTGCAAAAGTATCGGTCAGATGATGATTCCGGCTTCGGGGAGAGAGGAGTTCGGGATAATGGCACATACCCAGCACCCCAAGCCCCAGAACTAGGAGGACCAGAAGGTGGAGGGGCAGCACCATCCATGGACATGTTCATGTTACGCTGACGAAGATGGGGCGGGATGTAGGCAGCACGCCCCGACGAGGGGTTGTTGCTGGTGCTGGTGCTGGTGCTGTTGTTGTTGGGAGCATGCTGAGAGTCGTTGAGCGACAGGTTCCCAATTTTCAAGCTATCGGCCATGATGGAAAATTCTTTTCGCTCTCGAAGGACGGTTTTTCTGTAGAGAGTGAGGAGAGAAGGTTTAGTATCTGGGACGCGAAAGAAACAAGTTGCGGCGCGACAAGACGTCCACGGAACGTACGGTCAGAGTGTTCGATAAGGCGAATGTAAGGACGGACGATGGTCAAGTCGTCTCACTTTGATCAGATCGTCAGAAGTTCGTAAGGAACGCCCAACGAAAGTCTATACAGAATGAATAAAAAGAGAGCGACAAGAAGGTCGGAGAAGCGGCTCGTTCTGTCTCACACTCTCTGTATCGGTGGCGATCGGGAAACACAGAAAGAAGACCTCCAGAGAGAAACAATGCAGAACAAAATCTCTCCCAGGTCTAAACTCTATGCCTAATAAAAAGGAAAGGAAAAGAAAATAGACGTTCAAAACGGAATGAGTTTTGAGAGGGGAGTAAAAGTGGTGGGGAAAAAAAAGGGTTTTCACAAGGGTTTGTGGGATAGGGAAGAGAGAGTTAGGAGATGGCGCGAAAGGCGACTGTCTGGAAAAAAAAAGTTAAAGTTGATGGCGATGAGCTCGGCTGGGGCTGGGTCGCCCGTGTCCCCGGCGCGTTTGGCTTACTGGTTGGCTCTTTTGAATTTTTCTTCAGCCTCTTTCTTTTTTTTTTACTGATCGTCTTTTTTTTTTATTTGCAATTACGTGGCTTAGAAGCTGAGATTATATTTATTTTTCTTTTCCTTTTTTTCTCTTATCTTCTCGTTGATTTCTTATTATCCGAACGCAGCCGCAGCCCTGCTAGGCACCTGGCACCATCGCCAGTTTTGCCTTTTCGCCGCCACCCAAAACAGATAACAATATGTCATTTGTCCCTTCTCTTTCCACATATCCCCCGGACTGGTCCACCAACCAGGACTCCGGTGACTTCGGTTGTTTTACTATGCAGAGCAAGAGACAGCAGGAGAGTCGGGTGTCCGGGATCTCGGGTCCAAACTCAACCAGTCAGATAATTGTCAACCTGTTCTCCACAGGAGGTACCGTGCCACCGTGTATCAACAAACCGCATAGGTATTATTACTCGTTGAGGTAGCTGTAGATACCTATCTCAGTAATCATATCAGTTGTAGGAGCGAGCCATTCCTATATTCGCTAGACTGCACAGACCATACACTTTTTTGGTCAGCCTGGAGTCTTGGGCCATGCTTCTCACTTGATTAATATCAGTTAATTAGTTCTCTCTTTCACCTCTTTCTACTCTCTAGTACAGCTTGCCACCTTCAGGGTACTCAACCAAACTATTCTCTCCTACATACGACTTCTACTCCGTAAATTTGAAGTGAGGGAGTAGATACCGAGACAAACGAGAATATACCACGTGATCATATGCACCTTGGCCACTCTCGGTGCGCTAGCGTAGGCTGGAGGCGACATTGTTGATCGTGGAAGACTATTATTATTGACGTACCCGTAGAGAGAAATAAGGGTACTGAGAATGATCAGGTAGTTCTGCATCACACTGACGCAAACACAGTATCAAAACGGTCTTATCTAAAACATTCTTTATCATATTCTATACTTCGTACAAGGTCATCAATAAACCACGGGCTTTTGTCTATCTCCAATGGCTCTTCTCCTGAAGCGGGCAAGCAGATACATGACAATTAACACAACAGGAATCAGCCAAGCAAGAGTCGAGATGAACGCAGTGCCATTCATGCCTCCACGAAGGAGCTGCTGGGGCGTGGCTGGGGATTTCTCTAGTTGCTGACCAGGTTGCTTCGTCGACTGGGGTGGTGGTGTGGTGACGTCCAGCCAATCGCCGTCAATGGCTGGTGCAGCGCTGCCGTAAAGGTCTTGTATAGAAGAAGCAAACAATCAGCAATTCCAGAGCAGCAATGAGGAGTCTTTGGCGCAGGTCTAAAGCTCCGCGTGGCTACCTTCAGCCGGGGGATCCAGCTCTCCACTCTTGACAATCTTGACCTCCTCAATGGGCCGGTCTCTGGGGCCAGTTTTCGTATTCTCAATCTTTTCAACAACATCGTAGCCCTCCAGGACTTCGCCAAAGACAACATGACGGCCGTCAAGCCAACTAGTTAGGGGGTCAGCATGTTGCATCCCACCGCCAAAATTCCAATCAAGGATTATAAAGGAGAAAGACAAGTGCATACCTTGTCACCGCGGTAGTGATGAAGAACTGGGATCCGTTGGTGTCCTTTCCAGCGTTGGCCATGCCTATCCTGATTAGTACATATTTCCGTAGATGAGACATGGAGAGAACCTACTGAGAATGCCCTTCTTGCTGTGACGAAGCTTGAAGTTCTCATCCGGAAACTTGTTACCATAGATCGACTTGCCACCAGTACCTGCGAGACAAGCAGAGTCAGCATCTCACAGAGACCACAGCCAGGTATCGAGTGGACTACAGACCATCGCCATTGGTGAAATCACCTCCCTGAATCATGAAGTTCTTAATGACGCGGTGGAAGGTAGAGCCTTCGTAGCCATAGCCCTTCTCTCCCGTAGCTAGAGCTCTGTTTCACCAATGTCAACAAACATCCCGGGTAGAAATAATACGGAAAGAATAAAGACTATAGGCGTACCGGAAATTCTCAACAGTCTGGAGACAGAACACGAATTAGTATCTGGACATATTCTTAATAGTTAAGATATTGGACGTGCTTACCTTTGGGACGGTCTTGCCGTACAAGCCCAGAACAATTCTACCCAGCGGCTTTCCTCCCTGTTCAATATCAAAATAGACCTGCAGGAGGGAATTAGTAAATAAGAACAGTTGCTAGCAATGATGAGTGTGATATCGAGTGGATTTACCCTATTCGTAATCTTCGGTCCTCGGGGCGCCTTCTCCTCAGCCTGCGCCAGAAGCGCAAACCCAAGGGTCACAATAAGAAAGAAGGAAAGAAAGAGGCTCTTGACTCTCATTTTTCCCGAACAATACCACCGCTTCAGTCTCTCAAAGCAACAATTGAAATACTGTGTTATGTGTCACGTTTCTGGGGGAGAAGAAGTAAGAGGGAAACGGGAGCCCTAACCCAGGATAAGGCCAGCTTGCAGACCAAGTGCGGAGAAACTAAACAAGACTGGAACGGAGATGAAACGCCTTGGCCATACGGAGTAAGATAGCAGATATCGATCGACGATTACTGATTGGCTCCGATGTGCTAGACTAGCATCCAGGACTTCTGCGCGGACCTTGTCCTCCAGCGTGCGGCGGAACGGGACTCGGGAGAATGTTGTTGCGGATCGATTTCACAGTTTCTTCCCGCGCTCGACAGCGATAGAGACAGACGTATGGTGGGTGAACAGACAGCTTAACTGCACGCGAGCCTGAAATCTCTCCTGGACAGACAAAATGGTAAGTTTACTAGGTTTTTCTGAGCGAATTGAATGTTTCTTGATATGAATAGGCAGGCTAATCGACCATAATCCTTTAGGTCTTCATTCTAGGAGTTAACTTCCCTGAGCGGAACCTCGTTAAGGCAAGCGGCCACTTTACTATCTATTATTTCCTGAGAAGGCAAAGAATTAGACATGACAAATCTAACATTGTCTTTTCGCCGATCTACAGAAGTCCCTCGAATCCTTCTTCGGCGTTGGTCCCAGCGTCTCCGCCCGTCTGATGGCACGCTTTCACATCCATGAAACTTGCAAAGTCGGGGAATTAGCCAACAAGCAAGTCCTCGACCTTACCGCGGCTCTTTCGGAGATGAAAATCGAGAACGATCTCCGCCGACAGATCCTCGACGACATCAAGCGGCTTAGGGATACGGGGACGTACCGTGGACGGAGACATGCGTTGGGATTGCCTGTGCGGGGACAGAATACGAGGAGCCAGGTGAGTTATTTCAATTCGTTGTTAAAATGACCTCTAAATAAAATGTTGCTAACATGTGCGCTTTTTCACTATCCAGATCAAAACGGCGATCAAGCTCAATCGGATCGACAGAAAGCTGTGAGATTGTGCTTGGTATTTGGAGAATTGTCCCCTTCTTTTGTGGGTGCCTGTATCCTAGTCGTTTTTGGAGAGCATGGTATGGCGTTATTCATCTGTTCGAATTGATTTCAAATGGGCTTTTATGTTATGTATATTATACGTGGCGGAAGATACCTGAAGGATTACATTGACTGAAATGTATGAATTATAAAAGCGTGGTGAATTTTCTCATCTTCGGTCCTGAATCACGAATCATGAAAATAAATACAACCAGAAGACCCTCTAAACAAGTAGCATAGTACACTTTTCAACCCCTCTGTAAACGCCATCCATCATCCTTGTTGCCTTATTTTTTGGTAGCCTCAGTCGTAGATAGCAAACCTTCTCCACGGTTGATTTGGATTCTTTTATCTTCGCCAGCACTGACGATGCCCACGGTCCGGTCCCAGCAGACTCCAAATACCTTAACTCCTTCTCCGCCCACTCGTTTCGTCCCCTCTTTGCCTTCCTCCTCTAAGCTTTTTCGTGGGATCGTGTAGATACTCTCGCCAACGACACCATCTTTGTCGGTCTTGGTGGATCTCACGTCCCAGATTCGGCACGTGCCATCATGGCTACCACTAATCAGCCCGTAAGAGTTTTGCGGGTCGCGCGCAAGGGTCACAACCGCGTTGGTGTGGCCACGCAGAGTCATCGCGGAGACTGTCGTGGCGGATGCACGAGGGTCAATGAGGGTGATATGCCTAGCAGACGTTCCTGCCGCTAGGAGGTGCAATTCGGGCAGATGCTCGACGGACAGGAGGGAATGAGAGGTGGTACGGGTGTCCACCAGAGCAGCGGTGACGAGATCCCACGTTCGGAGCGTGTGATCCCATGATGTCGAGTACCCGACTGTCGAGTCCTTGGCGTCGAAGATTGTAGCGGAGACAGGTCCGGTATGGGAAGTCATCAATGCGAGCGGACCACGTTGTGGGGTGCTTACGGAGGAGTTCAGTTTCCGTCGCTTTGAGCTTCTTGCAGCGCTGGAAGGCAGTAGTTCTGCAGGAGCAGCTGGAGCGTCAGACTTTTTCGTCGACCAGAACCCGACGCTATGATCTGATGAAGCGGAGAGGATGCGATTGGATGGCGCATGCACTGCGAGAGCGTTCACGCCTGACTTATGCCCATAAAGCTCAAGCTGTGGGGTAATCTGTGCAGAAAACCCATCTTCGTCTTCAGAATACTTCCATAAGCGCACCGTTCGGTCAAGCCCCGCTGAAGCAAGCTGAGTTGGCGATATGATTTTTGCCGCCTTGATAGAGGCAGTATGACCTCCATCAGCTGCAGAGGGTGAAACCGCGATCGTCTGAGAGGACATATTCCACATCCTCAGCAAGCCGTCGTAGCTCCCCGATAGAATTCTCTCTCGCCCCGCTGGAACGGACTCTCCCGACGTCGCGAGAGACGTCGCCGACAGCACATCCACCGAGCTCACCCAGTCATCATGCAAGAAAGAAGCGACATGCAAAGGCGGAATGAGTGCTCGAACATACTCAACTTCGAGCGTCGTTTCGGCTGAGATGCCATTCGCGGTCAGATACTCGTCGATCGAGGTCCGCAAATAGGTCCCATTGATCAGGAATTCGAGCGGGATCGGCTTTTCATTGCCAAGAAGATTGTTCACTAATGTAGAAAGCGCATATCTGCGCAGGCCTGATCTCGCAGTCGAGAATTAGTAGAAAAATTTTCCCTGATATGTAACTTGAAGGTCTGGGAGCGCTAATTTACCGGTGGGAACAAGTATCGGTCCTGTATTCTCAGGAAGGGCAATGTCGCCATCTCTTGTTGTGAGATGCAGGCGCACCTGTCTCTGGGCGGCCTGAGATGATGAACTGCCTTCAGCGTTCATCGTGACAGAGCATCAAAGTTGCAAGTCCTTTTTGTTCTCGAAGTTGCTTTTGCAACCCAGGAACTTAGGCAGAATGACGGGTGTGGAAAAAATACGGTGACCGGTGCGGCCACTTGCGCAAAAACCGGAGAAGACGCTACATAGATATGCACTGTGCTTTCGAATAGCTGCGGAAAAGAGATCACGAATGTCTGGCATTAATGAGACATGGCTTTTGTTCTGTTCATTCATGATGTGCATATTATATACAGTCAAACATCATTTCGCTCGCGATGATCTTCGAATCTCCGTAATTGCTCTCCGCCGATGATCTGACTCGGCAAAGAGGGCCTCAATCAACTCTATGACCTCCTCGGCGGTGAATTCCAACGACAACTCACCCTCCAGCCAGAGGAATTTGATATCAGCAAGCGAGCTCTCCAATATGTTGATCAGATACTGGAATTTCAACCAATTTCGGACATAGACAGCAACCATAGAGATTGGCTCCTTGTCACCTGCTGTCTCAGGCATAAAGATGTCTTCGAGCTTTGACAGCTTGTTGCAGAAAGACACTAGTCGTTGTGATTCTGCTTCTGAAATGTCCGAAAGGTCTTCAATGTCGATGATAACTTTGTTGATGACCGTCGATAGAAGGGAGCCGATCGCTTGGAGAAGAGCTGAATGCGAGAGAATGGATTGCCACTCCCTGTAGACGTGTCGAATCCTGTCCACCGTGGCATCAATGGCGTTTTCACATTCCCCAAGGAAAGGTTGCTCAGAGCAGTGGGCGAAGCCTTGGCTGCCGTCAAGCAGGTCAGTCACTATCGTGCGCTGTGTCTGCATTTCTTTGCTGTAGGAGAGCTTCCCAAACCGCTCGAGACCTTCTATGTCGGGAGCGAGTCTTGAGAGTTGATGCTCATCCACAAGATGGCGGATCTGCTCAGCCAGGTACATACTATCATTATACAGATAAATCTGCCCGGCGTTCAGTTTCAAGGTGTAGAAAGATGGTGCTGTAGCTTTAAACATGGCAAGAATCAAAGTGGGGAGTGCAAGAAGACCAGTTCCTGAAGAAGAAGCTCGGCTCTCTGCAAATCTATGGCAAAACGTCAGCTTGGATGCAGATTCTTGACTGAGTGTTCGAACTTACTCTGGCTTTGATAGAGCCTCAGAGTCGGAAATCTGGCGCCTAATGAGGGCAAGTATGGAGTCCGGAATGTCCGTCACAGTGTAGTGCTCTGTTAGCGTAATTTCCCTAGGAGACGAGGATTGCTTCGCCTCTTGACCATTCGCATGTTTCGGGGCAGTAGCACCCGCTTTTTGTTCTTCTTCAGGACTTTGGTCGTCTTCATCTTCCCCCCAGCCCCAAGCATCTCCGGCATCGTCATCCTCGAGAGAATCTGCTGCAGGGGGCTCACTAGCGGCTTTCATATCTTCAGTCTCATCCTCAAGACCCCATGCACTAACATCTTCTTCGTCAACTGCCTCCTTCGTGGGAGCTGGGCCGTTCGACTCTTCATTTTCGTTACCCCAGCCGGCGTCCCAATCTTCAGTTGTCCCACCTTCCAGCAAGACGTCATCCTTACTAGACACAATTTCTTTCTCGACCCTCTCAACCTTCCTGGTCAAGCCTTTGCTCGCAGTCAGAATCTTACGAACTTGATCTAATGAGTCGACTCGACGTCTAGTGAGCCAAAGGCGGGGAACTTGATTCACCCATGAAACAAGCTCTTCCTGTCCGTGCCACCCAAATCCTTCAAGCGTCTGGCAAAATTGCATCACCCGACCCAATGTCTTCTCGAACGCGTTCAGATCATCAAGATCAATAGGTATAGCTGGTGACAGCCACGAATTAATCAGCCTCGAAGAAATGACTGGTACGATGCCTTCGGAAAGCGGCTTAGAAATGGAAACCGGTAGACGTTGCTGGAGGTAACCCAGCACTGTGTCGACCCGATCGAAAAGTTCGGACACCGGTGTGGGTGATGATGACGTTTCAATTCGAATACCAAACTCTCCAACTGATATGTCATGGCTCTCACCATGGACAGGTGGTTGTAAGATAGGGTATATTATAGACGTTAGCAGGTCTCTCTGGAATGTTTTGTTCACAGCGTCAAGCATATTAAGCCGGGACAACGACTCAATTGTTCGTTCCAACGATGTGTCTGACCATACTATTAGCGAAATCCCATTGACAAATGTTTGCGTCTTACCAGTACGATCGCTGATGTACAGCTCGCCCTTGTCCTTGTCGATCCGCACTTCGCAAGCCCACCGAATGCGAAGAAATTCAATAATCGAATTTCGCAGCGCGGAAATATTCTCCGATAGGATGCTTGTTAAATTGCCGTTTCCGGAGAACTTGATTGTTTCTATAGCCTTCTCTGAATCTTCAAGAGACTCTATAGCGTCGGTAATCCGCCCTTCTTCAACCGCCTTGTGCCCAGCATCGAGTCGGTGACGAAATTCTTGAATCTGTTCCAGACTCTCCGTTACCGCCTCGTTGAAAGCAATTTCGGTCTGTAGCAGATGGACCTTTCTGGAAGCGTCTTCGATCTTCAGCTGAAGCGGCTTTGTTTTCTCATGCTGTGCGACAATCTCCCGCGCAGTCTCCCTTGACCGTTCAATGTCTGCATGTAGCTGTCTAGCCTGCGAAATCCATCCATCAACGTCGGAGGCAGTCTGTTCGCTTAGGGAGCTTATTTCTTTCTTTCGTATACAGCCTGTTAGTGATAATTATCTCCCTAGAGGGGAAAAATGTGCTCTTACCTCTGCCTGCTCTCGAGCTTTGGATATACGGTGCAACGCCTCGGGGAGGGCCGACGCAGGGAATTCAGAGGCAACAACATCTTCAGAGTCTGGATAAGCGCCCTTCGTTACAAAATCTAACACGGATTCGCACAGCTGATCCTCCGACACCGTTGAGGGCATTCTGAGGGTTGTGTTTGAAGCCGCACAAGCTCTCCGCGCCCGTGATGATGGTTGCACATATGCAAGAATCAGTCAGGAGCGCCTGGTTTCTCGGAGTGAAATATGTCCAGTAATGAGAGACTCTGGTACAATGAGAAATGTAAGTAAATTGCTTGCCAAATCAATATGTCAGCTACCTTGTCCTTAGTTCGTCCGATGCGCGCCCCATACCATGTGACTTGGCGTCACCGCTCCGATAGGCCAATTATCGATCGATCTGCTGGCAGAGATGCCACAAATGAATACAAAATAATAGAAAATAATTATAGAGAATCAACCAACATCCTGGTCAATTGGTCCCTAGATGTACGTGGTGTCCTCCATTTTCTACAGCGAGAAAGGTTTTGCGGTACAATTTATTATGTGCAAGGTGCCTGAGAAATTCCGCTGATCAGCGTTGAGGTAGTGGCTATGGGGCCTAGGCAAGCCTTAATTGTGATAATTCTAATTCAATGAACTGAAAGTTCAGCACACGCGACTACCACCACAGCTTGGAGTTGCCCAGGCTCCTGCAACCTCATCAGCAAGCTGTATCGGCATTTGCTGCAATTATCCCGCCCGGGGACAGCTGTCGTATATAGGTAAGTTTCTATACCCTCTATATTTGAGGAATAAAATTGCTTTATCAAAATTGTTACCCCTCACCTACGTCAACCACAGCGGTCTGTTCTTTATGGTCTCGAATGCAGAAGCATCATCAGGGTGCGCTGCGGGCCGAGCTGTTCCTTTTATTATCCCTTCTCCCTTTGTTCGTCGTGTTAGCCAATTTATTTGCGAATAGATATGTACTGTCTACGTCTATTCTAATGTATGAAGAAGCTTGACCCCGCAATTTCCCAGCGCTCTTCTTTCTTCCAACTGTCAAAACATTTTGGGTGTGTGAGCCTTGGACTTCGCTTGCTATGATAGTGCATTATTGTCAGTTCTGACCTGTAACTGACCAAGGGTCAGGTGCCTGAATCCGCGGCTGGGCTCGATTCCTGGTTTCTTGGAAAAAGCCAGTCCATCCTGGATATATCGGTCCAAAATGGCGTCTTTGGAGCGCAAAAAGGGCCACTTTCGACTACTCCAAAAATTCAAACCCGACTACTCCGTTAACGAGTTCACTCAATATGAATCGGAGAGGACGGGTATGAGAGTTGTAGTTATTGATGGGAAAGGACCCAAAGTTTCCGGTTATTTCGTGCTTGCAACCGAAATTCATGATGACTCGGGAGCTCCACATACTCTAGAGCACTTATGCTTCATGGGATCAAGGAACTATCGTTATAAAGGGTTTCTTGATAAACTCGCCACGAGAGCTTACTCAAACACGAACGCCTGGACAGCTACCGACCATACAGCGTATACTCTAGACACAGCCGGGTGGGAAGGGTTCTCTCAGATCCTACCAGTGTATCTCGAGCATGTTATTGCCCCGACGCTCACTGACGCAGGCTGCTACACCGAGGTACATCACATCGACGGCACCGGGCACGATGCCGGCGTTGTGTACTCAGAAATGCAAGGTGTTCAGAATACCGCTTCTGAACTGATCGACTTACGAGCTCGGCGTCTGCTTTACCCGGAAGGCGTAGGTTTTCGATATGAGACGGGAGGAATGATGGAACAGCTCCGTGTCCTTACCGCCGACAGAATCCGCGACTTTCATCGGGAGATGTACCAGCCCAAGAATTTATGTCTGATCATTACTGGTGAAGTGGATCATGATGATTTGCTGGAAACCTTGGATAAATTTGAGACCACCATTCTCGATGTGATTCCAAGCCCCGACTCTCCTTTTAAGCGGCCTTGGGTAGAATCTCGCCAGGCTCCAGCCCTGCAGAAATCTGTTGTGGAAACTGTGGAGTTCCCTGAAGAGGACGAGTCCTCTGGCGAGATTGAAATCAGATTCCTGGGGCCATCTTGCACGGACCCAGTACAAGGTGAGTCTGTATGACCAAAGGAATCGCAGACACTGCTGACAATCCGCTAGGTGGTGCCCTCAATGTTGTGCTGCTCTATCTCGCCGGTTCTTCGGCTACTGTTCTCGAGAATGTGTTGGTCGAAAAAGAGCAGGTCGCAAGTGCTGTTTACTTCTCTACTGAAGATCGTCCCAGCATTGAGATTCGGTTCACGTTGACCAGTGTGGCTACGGAGAAGCTTTCACAGGTTGAGAGGAGATTCTTTGAGGTTCTGCACGAAGCTATGGAGAAGCCGCTAGATATGCAATATCTACGGGAGTGCATCCAGCGCCAAAAGCGAAGCTGGAAGTTTTCCACAGAGAACTCTGCTGTCCCCTTTGCAGAATACGTCATCTCTGATTTCCTATTTGGTAAGAGAGATGGGTCAACGTTGCTTGATGTTGCAAGCTTGAAGGAGTACGATGAGCTGGAAAAATGGAGTGAGACGCAGTGGAAAGACTTCATTAGGAAATGGATCTCTGATGCCCCTCATGTGTCCATACTCGGTGTCCCATCCTCCAAGCTCGCGGAAAAGCTCAAGTCGGATGAAGAGGCACGAGTCGCAGCACAGCGGGAAAAATTCGGAGAGGAGGGACTGAGAAAGTTGGCCGAAAAGCTTGAACAGGCCAAAGCCGAAAACGACAAGGAGATCCCAAGGGAAATGCTTGCCAAGTTCAAGGTGCCAGGGGTAGAATCCATCCATTTTGTTGAGACGACGACGGCAAGGTCCGGTGCTGCTCTGAAAGCGGGACGACCGGATCATAAGATACAGAAACTTGTGGATGCAGATGGGTCGGAGGCACCTCTATTCATTCATTTCGAGCATATCGCTAGTAACTTCGCACAAATTTCTCTCCTCATTTCGGCTCAGGAGGTTCCGGTCCAGCTTCGACCGTTGTTGGTCGTATACACTGAAGCTTTCTTCAATCTTCCCATCCAGCGTGATGGCAAGACTATCGCTTTTGAGCAAGTGGTCGTTGAGTTGGAACGCGACACTGTTGGGTATTCGATGGAGGGTGCACGAAGCCTGGGCAACTCTGAGATGCTGCGCGTCACGTTCCAGGTTGAAGTGGAGAAGTATGCCACTGCCATTTCCTGGCTCAAAGAGCTCGTACGGAATTCAATCTTTGACGTGGAGAGGCTCAAAGCTATCACGGCCCGGCTTCTCGCAGATGTTCCTGATTCCAAACGCAGCGGTGATGACATGCTCGCTGCTGTGTACGTCATGGTGCATTATGCCCCTGAATCTATCGTCCGGGCCCGGAGCACTCTGGTCAAGGCACGGTACTTGAAACGGATTAAGCGACTTCTCGAGACCCAGCCAGAACTGGTGGTGTCGCGTATGGAAGAGATTCGGAAATCGCTCTTCCGGTTCGAGAATTTCCGTGTCCTTGTCATCGCCGACGTGGAGAAGCTCGCTCGGCCTGTGTCCTCATGGCAACCTTTCCTCGCTACCCTGGATCCTAATGTTCCCCTTCAGCCCATTACCAGCCGACAAGCTGTGCTCAGTGAAGCTGGAAAGAATCTGGGCAAGTTGTCGTATGTGGTTCCGATGCCGACGATCGACTCATCGTTTGCCTACGCCACGGCCAGGGGTCTTGACTCCTACGATCACCCCAAGTTGCCCGCGTTGCTGGTTGCGATCGCTTATATGAACGCGGTTGAGGGTCCTCTCTGGGTTGCTGTCCGCGGAACCGGCCTGGCATATGGTACGAACTTTGCCTATAATATTGATCTTGGCACCGTTAATTACGACGTCTATCGCTCTCCGAATGCCCACAAGGCATTCGAGGCAAGCAAGAAAATTGTTGAGGACCATCTTACGGACGCTGTTCCTTTCGAACCATTGATGCTTGAGGGCGCGATCAGCAGTATCGTGGTCAGTTTCGCAAATGAGCAGGCGACCATTGCCAGCGCCGCACAAGGCAGTTTCATCCGCCAGGTCGTGCGGAATTTGCCGAGCGATTACAAGGAGAGAACATTGAAAAAAGTGAGGGAGATCAAGGTCGACGAGGTCAAGGAGGCCTTGCGGGATATCATCATGCCTCTTTTTGACCCTGACAGATCGAACCTCGTGGTGACTTGCGCACCGGTTCTCGAGGATGTGAGTGGCTTTCCCATCCCTTCTCCCGTTAAACATTACCATCTAAATGCTGACTACCGTGGTAGACAATCAAGCAGGGCCTAGAATCTTCGGGGTTCAAACCTGAAGTACAGCCACTGAAGCACTTCGAGGATGACTACGGATTGAAACTAGGCGATGAGGAGGAAGAGGAGGAATCCGAAGAGGAGGAAGATTATGAGCTTGTCGAAGATGATGGTTCTGATGATGACTATAGCGATGATGATGAATGAATGAATGGGGAGCGGCATCGCCTGCGATAGGGTTAGGTTTCAGCATTGTCAGCGGTATAGACTTGGGAGGTCGAGAAGGCGTTCCATTTGATTACTCGGACTGCCTACATAATACTTAGCAAAGCTACGATGATAGACTATAATTACACGATGAATTGTGCATAGTCGTGTAATAATAATAGCTGACATGATGAACCAACGTACTACCAAGTTTGCACTGTTTGTTTGAAAACCTACCCACCTAAGATCCAGGAAGTTGACACGGGTCACGAACAAGGCAAGCAACAACTGCACAAGACGTACAGTTGCTTCCACGATCTGCCGTCATGAGTATCCTCCAGGTTTGTCGGACTTTTCCCTTTGTTTCTTTCAGATACTGTTGGACTTGAATGATGAGCAAAGGCTAACCACTGGTCACAGCGCCTGGAGCGTCTCCTCGACCGCCCGCTCTTCCCATGGAAGAGCGTGCTCGTGGGCTTTTCTCTCGGTCAATTTATCCTCGAGGGGTTTCTGTCGCTCCGTCAGTACCGCGTCCTGTCGCGTACAAAGCCCCCAAAGGTGCTGGAGGGTGAGGTCTCGCAGAAGGTCTTTGATGAGAGCCAGGTACGCAGCCCACTAGCCGCCCAGGAGACGGTTGCAATGCTAACCCATTTGTTCGAAATCAGGCATATGGACGGGCGAAAGCCAAATTTGGATTTGTCTCCGGTCTCTACAGTCAGGTCCAGAACCTGGTCTTCATCTATTACGATTTTTTGCCCAAGGTCTGGGGAATTACTGGTGTTTGGCTAGCTCGCTACTTTCCGTCATGGTTTCAAGGCGAAATTGGGCATACTCTGGTCTTCTTTTTCGTTTTCAACTTGGTCACGACGGTCCTTTCGCTGCCGGTCTCGTATTACAACACGTTCGTCCTCGAGGAGAAATTCGGCTTCAACAAGCAGACCGTCAAGCTCTGGGTCACGGACATTCTGAAGAGTCAACTGCTGGGGATTGTGATCGGTGGCCCCATCTTGGCCGGGATGCTCAAGATCATCCAGAAGACTGGGAACAGCTTCTTCTATTACCTGTGGCTTTTCAGTGTCTTCGTCCAGATCTTCGCCATCACCATCTACCCGATTGCCATCTTGCCGCTATTCAACAAGCTGTCCCCGCTTGAACCTGGCCCAATCAAGACCGGTGTCGAGGAGCTCGCGAAGAAGCTCAAGTTCCCCTTGCATGAGCTCTACGTCATCGATGGCAGCAAGAGGAGCGCTCACAGCAACGCGTACTTCTATGGTCTGCCGTGGAAGAAGCACATTGTCATCTATGACACGCTGATCCAGGGGAGTGAACCGGAAGAGGTGGTTGCTGTGTTGAGCCATGAGCTGGGTCACTGGAGCCTCGGTCATACTACCAAGTTGTTTGGTATCGCACAGGTACGAATTGCCTTTTTTTTTTTTCAGGGGAAGCTGAAACAGGCCACTAATTTGAATATAGTTCCACATGTTCTATATCTTTGTTCTATTCACTGCGTTTATCAACAACAAGTCACTATACGAGGCGTTTGGGTTCCACGATGAATATCCCGTCATGATCGCATTCCTTCTGTTCTCCGACGCCTTGGCGCCGATGGATGCTATTGTCAAGCTCTTAATGAACATTCTCAGCCGGAAATTCGAGTTCCAAGCAGGTAAGTTTGCAGTTTCATGGTTCAGAATCAGATGCTGATATGCATCCACCAGATGCCTTTGCTGCGAAACTCGGGTATTCCAAGGAACTGGCAAGGTCGCTCCTCAAACTCCAGATCCAGAACTTGAGCACCATGGACGCGGATTGGATGTATGCAAGCTACCACTATTCTCACCCGATCCTGCCGGAGCGGCTCGGCGCGTTGGGCTGGAAGGGAAAGGAAGCCGACAAGAGTTTGGATCGCGATAAGCCTGTCAAGGCGGCGGACAGGGAGCTGTAGTCTGATTTCTTTTCGTTTATTTTTTCCCCTACATTTCCATGTAGGTTAGACGTTAGTCACATTGCTTGACACGACCCGTGGACACTGGATGGATGGGCACGATAGAAAAAGAATGATCCAATGAAAATTCAACGCAAGGTCTTTCCTTACCAACTGTATCTTGTCCCTGTAAAAAAAAAAGGCACCTGAAGCAAAGGCCAGGGTTTGAGATATTCTAAATCCATCATTCGCTCGCCTCCGCGGCGTCATCCGCTGCGTCATTATTTTTCTTCGCTTTGGCCCTCTTCTCCGCCAGCCGACGCTCCTTCTTCTTGCGCTTGCGCTCTTCCTTGTCGATCTTCTTCGACACTAGTATCCCCTCCTCACCGACCTGTATATTCTCTCCTCCGGTGGTGAAGTCTCCACCAATCTCATCCTGCTGTTGCTCCCCATTCGTCAACTCCCACTTCTGTCGATCCTCCCAGCTGTCACCAGCCGCAGCGGCAGTAGCATCACCTTGCTGTTGTTCCTGCTGCTGCGGCACCGCACCACTCAGCAGCGTCAAATCGCGACCCAGCACTTCCCCCGCAAGGCCCGCTTGCACGCGCTTCAGATTGTGCAGGATGAGATTGGGCGCGGCGGCCGTGGTGCGCGAGACGGGCCCGTGTTCAGAGATGGTCGCATTGGGCTGTAGAGCTGGGTCCGTGGCGGCGCGGTCGAGGTACGCGGCGAGGAAGTCGTGCGCGGCGGATTGGGAGATGGGTTTGGAGGAGAGGATGATGGTTGGTGGGAGGGGGTTGGGGCCGGAGGTAGCCATTGATTTTTATTTTCTTTATTGTTTTCTTGCTCTTTATATTCTTTCTCGATATTTAATTTTGGATATCTTTGTCGTGGGTGGAATTTCAGTATCGATGAAGCAAGCGGGGCGAGAGAATGGCCGAGAACTGGTAGATGAATTTTTCGATCTCGGTAGTCCTGTAGGAGGGAAACTTAAAAAGAAAAGAAAAAAAATATATGCAAGAACAGGTTCCTGTAGTATAATCAAAACTTTCTCAAAAAATTACACGATATAAAAAGCGCTGGAAACCAAGACAAGGCCGTAAGAACAGTGTCTAGAAATCAAAATATCTTGAAACTTTTTTTTTTGTCGGCGTCGATATCTCCGTTCCACAGTTCCCCGTCCTCCGTCCTCCGTGCCGCATGTCAGTCAATTTTCTGCCGGATACCTACCCTACTAACTATGTAGGAACTCCGCCAGTGTGACCGACACGACCAACCAGGGCAACTACTTGATCCCATTCATTCCAATTCATTCGTCCAATTATTTACCTCGGAGGGTGTCAGGTTGTTTTTTGACTACTTGTTCTCGGCTTATCCTGCCAAGTGATCTATCTGATCTCCGGATAAATAAGAATTATGCTGGCCCTCCGGTGCTGGAGGGCAGCTTTGCCCTCCTCTACGTTCAATGCTGCTACTGCAGCAGCTCCGGCACGGATGACTGCGTTGTCGCGGTTGCAGTCGCAGATTTTGAGGTGTGTATACCTTTGTTTAAATTTGTATCATGTACGCTGCGACAGGAATTGATGAATGAGTACTGACCACGAAGTACCAGGCCATCCACATCCCTTCCATCCTTCTCATCTTCACCGTCTACGCAACGAACATTCTCCTCTCTCCTCATCGCTTCCTCCTCTAGTTCATTCCCACTCCTCCGTCCATTTTCACCAGCGGCGGCTGCTCAACAAACACGCTCCTTCTCCGCCTCAGCCTCCCTCGCCGGAAAACGCGATACGTACAACCCCTCGCGGAGAGTCCAGAAGCGACGCCATGGGTTTCTTGCGCGACTGCGGAGTCGTGGTGGACGGAAGATCCTCATGCGTCGGAGGGCGAAGGGGAGGAAGTGGTTGAGTTGGTGAAAAAAAATTATCAAACGCATGCAATTTGCAGGAATTCGATTGCGGAAGAAAGGAACCATTCCGGGTTTTTTTTTGGTCTCGTCTTGACATGTCATGCCATGTCATGTCCCTCCCATAGAGGCTTTATTTCAAAAGGAGGGATATGATATGATATGTGGGCATGAAACCCAGCTAGAAGATCTATCTAGGCGGGCGTTCTCGATTTTCTTTCCGTTATTTGTACTGTACTTTTAACTTAAAGGGCTTGACTGATATATAACCTTGGTTGAGTGATCGTTTTGAGTGATATAATCGCCTTTGAATCGAGAGAGAAAAGCAGCTGATTGATAGTGAGCTGGAGCAAATTTGGAGAGAGTGGCGAGAAAAAAAAAAGGGCGACCTGGTGAACAGAACAGAAAGAACAAACACATGTGTGTGTGGTATAGTTATGGAAGTTAGATAACCTGTACAGTACAATATTTATTAGCATTACAGAGCAATGTTATTTATTTATGGACGCAAAAAGCAACATGTAGTATCTCTTTTCAAGAAAAGAAACATCCTGTACTTAGGCAATTTCTACTTACTATGAGACATCAATTCGTTCCAATCCGGTTTATTTTATTTCCTTTTTTTTGGTTCCTACTCTCGCCTGGCTAAGGACGTAGAAAGTCATTGATCAATCACTAAGCAAGCTTTTTGTCATTCGTCATCATCGATCGCCTCCGGTTCCTATGACTCTCACATATTTTTGAGGGGGAAAAACAAAAGAAAAAAGAAAAGGGGGAAAAAAAGGAAAAAAAGACGAGAGAAAAGGAAAATGTATGCTTCTACGCCCATGCAAGTAAACAAACCCCCCAAATAATTATGCCCAGCGCAAGAGTCAATACATGGAAAAGCAACACAACACAACAGAACGACCATACCGCCCCCCTGCAATGTCTGTCTTTCTTGCTTCTTTACAAATCTGCAGGTTTGTGTGGTTAACCCTATTCCCGTCCTTAAATTTGGCCTGTCTTGTCTTGTCTCTTTTGGCTTTTTCTTCTTCTTGGATATATATAGATATCCGTTCTCGGTGCTGACCAGACGGGTGTGCTCTGGGCGAGGGACTCGCAGCGTGACGACGGCCAATTCATCTTTCGTTCGACCCTCAGTCCATAATAGGCTCCAAGGTTGTTCCACTGCGACGATAATTAGTACCCGAAGGCAATAAATTCATCAAATTATTTTTTTAAAAGAAGAAAAAGGGCTACTTACGCAACAATAGTCGCCCAACCGATCAACCGCCAGTGCTTCTCGATTCTTCGGCTGATGGCAATCTTCTCGCCAATCTCCGTGCAGGCAGGTTGTGTCAGAGTCAGCTTCGCCGCATCCGCCTTGACACCCATGACCTTGGCACCCGTCGCCGTAGATCCGATGTTGACCATCAGAACCTCGTTCTTCGACAGCTTGGCGACCTTGGCCTGCTTGCCGTCGGCAGTCTTGACACCCAGCAGACGACGGAGCAAGAAGTAGTTAACCTCCAGTTCGATGTAAATCGCTGGCAACTTCCCTCGCAACCCCAGGACGAAGCCGACCAGACGATCAGCACGGCACAGCGTAGGGTCGACCCGAGTTCCGACACCGATCAAACCACCAGGGACAGCGAACTTCAGATCATTGTGCTCCGCAAAGAGGGAGACAACCCGGGAGAAGATGGGGCGGCATTGAATCTTGCCATTCTCATCCTTGGTAACCAGACCTGGCCGAATCTCGATCTCGTCATTCAACTTCAGCACACCGGTCAGGATCGAACCACCGGCAACACCACCCTTGAGCTCTTCAATCTCAGCACCAGGTTTGTTCACGTCGAAGGATCGAATGACGATCATGTGTGGGGCAGCAGTGAAGTCGCGGACTGGAACGGGAATGTGGGTGACCAGGTATTCGTTGACGGCGTCAATGTTGTACTTCAGCTGCGCGGAGATAGGAATGATGGGCGAGCCATCCGCCACAGTGCCTCGAATGAACTTCAAGATCGTCTGGTAGTGCTGCAGGGCGGCCTCTTCCCGCATCAGGTCGACCTTGTTCTGGAGAATGATGATATGGCTCAGTTTCATGATCTCGATGGCGGCCAAGTGCTCAGATGTCTGTGGCTGCGGGCATGATTCATTTCCAGCAATCAGCAGCAGCGCTGCGTCCATGACGGCGGCACCAGACAACATGGTGCTCATGAGAATGTCGTGTCCGGGGCAGTCGACGAAGCTGTCCCAGTTTGATTAGCATGTTACTCTTCGAAGTGACTTTTTTTTTTGTATAGAGGGCACTTACGAGACATGTCTCAATAGCCGGTAGCGTCCCGTACAGCCTTCTCGCTCGCATGGCGGATCAATCTCCTTCTCGCTCTTATAGCTCTTGTAGCATGTCGGTCGAGGACACGCGGGGTTGTCGCACTTGTAGATCTTCGCGTTGGCGTAACCCAACTTGATGGTAATGTTTCGTTCCAGCTCGTTCTTGAAGCGGACAGTCTGCACCTCTGAAATGGCCTTGACCACCGTCGACTTGCCGTGAGCGACATGGCCAATGGTTCCGATGTTAATCGTGGCCTGGCGGGCAATGATCTCAGGCGAGAGCGGGGTCAAAGTCGAAAAATCGATCGTGTCGGGATCTGGTTGTTGGGGCAGCTCTGGCCGCTTAGGTTGAGGGGGAGGTGGTGCGGGCGTGGCCTTCTTCTTCTCCTTGAGAGGCTTCTCTTCTTTCTCTTCTTCCTGGTCAAGAGGTTCCTGGTCCTCGACATCGTCGTGCCCGTTGGCGTCTAAGACGGGCGAGCCAGGCTGGGACGGTTGGGACTCTTCATCCGAGAAGTCGCCGTTGGTAGCCATGATTGCGATGGCGGATGACGCTTTCAACAGCAGCTGCTCTTGACGGGGGCAGGAGGAAAAGGTTCAGAGAATGGCGTTCCGGGCCGTGGACGTTGAAAATTGCTCCTCTATGAGGCTGCTGGATGGATATGACAAAATCGGTCTGATTCGGCCTGGTGGGGTCTTGATTTGTGCAGTGGAGATGATTGCGGGCGGGCGGCGAATGAACAAACTCCTTTCCCTGGCAGCAGAACAGGCAAGAAAAAATGGCTGCAGATCTGAATTACCTATTGTAGGAAAAAATAGGAAAAAAAAAACTATTGTTTTTTTTCTTCCCCCTTTTTCCTGGGGTGATAGTTGATGCAATGTTGCTCGAAAGAGAGCAAATGTGGGTTGGGGAAAATTTTTGTGGGCAGTAATGAGTCAGAAGAAATACCACCCACAGTTGGATAGATCTGCAGGATGACTGAATCCTCTCCAGAAAGCAAAGGGGATCTCATGGATACGGTTCTAACAAATGCCACTGAATACAGACTTGATTATCTTGAATATAGACTCTCCACAATGACCTTTTCTTCTTCACATTTGCCAAACTCCTCATGATGGGGTATACTTAGTAAATATGTACCTAGTAAATGCAGAATCCACTATGACTGTATACAATACACTCAATCCTCCTTATCACTCTCCTCACTACTGGACTCGTCATCGTCGTCATTATCTTCTTCGCCGCTGCCAGACTCAAATTCTGACTCCCCCATTGCAGAAGGGTCTTCTGGCTTTTGCATCACAAAGGCAACCATGCAGGTGATGCGATTCCCGGTTTCATATGTGCTGAGCAGCTTTCCAACCTGACGTGGCTGGACTTCACTTTTTGTGTCGCCATTCGGCGGCCCAGATTTCGGTTTCTCGAGTTCCTCTCTCCTCAAAAGCCACAGACGGACAGCCCCATCACTGCCGCATGTCACAAGGAGGAAGTGATCCTTCCAGGCCGCAGAGTCGGCAAGGCTCAGGACTTCAAAATCTTTGACTCGCCCGGACAGACCGCAGGCCTTACCACCTAACTGCGCCCGAATTTGCGCGTCCGGGATGGAAGACTCGGAATCATCAGAACCTGAGGGCTTCGTCTCCTTGGTGGAGTAGAAGATGATCCTGCCGTCTTCTGTGGAGGCAGCAAGCAGTTCGTCTGTACCGTCATTCTGCTGACTGAAATTGACATATTTTATGCGATGCAGTTTACTCATCGGAGACGGCAAGAGCTTGCATTTGGGAATTGAATCCTGACAACAATAATTGTTAATCTCAAGAGGAAAAAAAAAAAGAAGTCTTCATCCACCGGAAAGGTCACCTACCACTCCGAATACCACAGCGCCCCATTCAAAGGCAACCGCAAACTCTTCTCCCTGAGAGTCCCAAACGATCTTGCGGCCCTCCCCGGTGCCGCGTTTTCCTTCCTTGACGCTCTGCAGGATCTCCTTGCTAAAATTCAACACTCCCGCTTTCTTACCCGTGACTAAGTTCCACAGTCTCATACATTTCTCCCCACGGCTCACGCTGAGCATGAGTTTCATGCTAGGGTGGATCGCAAAATCGTTGATGCCTGAGGGAGAGCTGCCCGGGGGAGCGGTATCCCCGCTGGGCCGTCCTTGCGCCTTCGGACGGGGAGCTTTGACGGTAGACACGACGGTCCAGTCCCGCGTTCTGGTGACAGAGATGGTGTTGTCCTCAGCTCCTGCCAATAACTTGGAGCGCGAGGGGAAATAGAGGGCAGTGATACTGGAGGAGTGGTGCAGCAATGAACCCAGCTCCCGGTTTTTCGGGTTCTCCAGAACCTTGCTTCCAGCCAGCGTTGGTACGGAGGGGAATCGGTCATTGACCACCGGGGGGGACGCGGACAGAGAGTAGAGATTGATACGCTCATCGGTGCCGCCACTGGCTAGAATCAACTTCTGAGGCTGGTTGGAGTCTGCACCGGTGAGCGGTGACAGCGCGAGAGACCGAATTGCGGAGGCATGGGCGTGGAAAAGGAACGTGTCTGCAAATTGGACAGAAGGAGAGGCACTAGCTTCTACATCCTTTTCATCTGTCGCAGGGGAGCTTGGGAGAGTCGCTGTAAAACCATGCAGGACTCGCTCGTAAGAACCGGTGACAATCTGGATCGTCACGGGAGCGGGATCGTTGCTGGACAGCGAAGCATCGGTAGTTGCAGTGGCCTTGATAGCCTTACGAGGTTGTTCACTAGCAGTCTGGCCGTCCTCGACGGCGGCTTCTCTCTTGCGCTTGCCCATGACAACGCAATAAGAGCTGGTTGTGAGTGTGATCTGACAATTGCTATCCTGCAGTGTGTATATCTGATGCCTTGGCAACTTTTTTTTTTCCCGCTGATAGCTCGATTTGCCGACAGTGACCGCCGGATCTAGCAGAAACAAATGATCCGAAATCCAGGTCACATGCCATATATCACGTGATGTAATGTACCATGGCACCCGTTCTTGCCTTTCGGCCTCAGGCAGCAAGGATTACTCGGTGACTCACCAGTTGGCCAACTTCTTTTGCCTTTTCCAACCCAGCCTTATCCTGCCTGAGGCCAACCTGCCCCTGCGTTCCATCCCTGTTGAACTTTTGTTGCTTCCTGCCTTTGCCTCTGCCTGGCACTCACCAAACCACCGCTAACACTTGCCCGTGCTCACATCCCGTCGAATCCAGTAACCGCCCGCCCCCCAGCACAGCCAGGTGAAATCCTCGCGTCTTGGTCTTCACCATCCAAAAACTCCCCCAACTCCACCCTTTTCATCACTTTGGAGCGATTTTTTCAGCCTGAATGATATCGCTCTTTTCATTGCCCTATTTTTCCACGCGTTAATCGGATGCTGTGTGGTCGAGATAGACTCGATGCTCCGCGACGAGCTGCTCCGGTCTAAAAATGATGAGATCGCGTAAGTGGAAATTTTTTTTTGAGCGACTCGTTTGATTTTTTGGACTATTAAATATTGAATTCTCGCTTACCGTGAATTTTAGACGTTGTTTGCTGTCGCGAAAGCGAAAACTGAGCGAGCTCTATTTTGCGACCGTCGGGTACGCGGGCGCGACCGAGGGCGCTCCTGCGGACTTTCAGTACCGGCAAAAAGAACAGGCCTTCCTCGACGCCAACGATCTCTCTAAGTATGTCCCATCTATCCATTACTCTCCTCTACCATCAAAGTACTAAACGTAAAATTTTTTGTAACTTTTTAATTGCTAATGGCCTTGATAACAGAGGTCGGTATTTTAATGAAGCTACCCTACCGCCGTTTCCCGACTATGCGACCGTCTTCGCGCGCCGGCAGGAGCCTCCTCGTGCTCCAGGAACTACGGAGCCTGTCGCAGAGCCTAGGCTTGAGAAACAAGACGCGACTGCTACCGCTCCTTCGTCGCAAGTAGAGCTCGGACCGTCGACGGAGCAGCATGTGACAGAAACTCGAACTCAAGTTGCAGAAAGTCAGACAAGCACGGTGTCAACACAAACAAATCCAGAGGAGTTTGAGCCTGTCCCTTCTAAGGGTCCTTCCGTACCTGAGGGCGAAGCACTATCCGCAAAACCGATCTCTATCCGGTCTCCTGGACATGTGTCCCATATCGCTGCACCTGAGACGCCCGTGAGCGCTCAGGATCAAGTCGCACCGGAATCCTCTCTCCCTCCTGTTCAGCCCCGACAAAGTCCCAAAGACCAGGCTCGTGATCTGTCTGCGTTGGATCGCGCAGGAGCGCCTCCATTGCAGGCGCCCGAGGTCCCGGGTGCGCAGAGGAAGCAGGACCAACGACCGTCACTGGCTCTTGGGGCTGTTGCGCAACCAGATCAACCTTTGTCACCAGCATCGTCCGTGGAGCCCTATTCCAATACTCCGGTCCCCCCAACAGCCTCTCCGGACACGAGTCCGGGCGAGGTAGTGGATTCGGAGGATCAGATAGTCGGTCCATCGAAGCCTACGTATCACCCTCGCCAAATCCAGCCAGAGATACCTCTCCAAGAGACACGGCCACCTTTGGTACCGTCCACCCCAGACGAGCAGCTCAAGCTCGAGGAGGCACAATCGCTCCAACAGAACCAACAGGGAATCTTGGCTGCGAGCAGGACGATCGGTGATCGCTCCCAGCCTGGTAGCACCCCCCTGTCAAATGAAGTGATCAGGGAAGATGTAGTCCCATCCACCACTTTGGCGACACCGTCTGCGGACAAGATGGATGTCTCTCAAGACTTATCGCCCTCGCCATTGGAGAAGGCTGCAAATGCCACCCAGCCTTCCATGGAGACAAGCGCGGCTGTCCAGACATCTGTGGTGGACGAAAAAGCCGTTCAACAGGCTCCCCCAGCGACTTCAGTGTCGAGTGTCATCAAGAAGTCCCCAACTGTTACCCCAGCACCAGTCCCGCATCCTCCGCCAGAAAGGATGACGACGAGGGTTTCTTCTGGTGCTATACGCCACAAGTCTGTTTCAGAAATCCTTGGGGAGACCCCCAGGCCCTCGGCTACGCAAGTAGACAAGTCTTCGGCGGAATCGACGCGAGCTACCTGTGTTGGCCAGCCCCTGCCGTCTGAGAAACGCTCACCTGATCCAGCAGCGCGGATCAAGCAGAGGAAGGAGCGGGAAAAGGAGCGCACTAAGCTTTCGACTGTTGTCTTTCCGAAACAGCAGCCAGAAAGAAATGAATCCCAGGATCTGGTGCGGCAGAATATGGGCGACTTGACGGCTGGGCTGAACGAGGAGCAGGATTACCTGTTCACGCTCTTTCAGAACAAGGCGTATTCGCCTCCTCGTAGCCTGAACCTCAGTACCCTTCTTGCATCTGCGCATAAGACCTTGACTACCTCCAACCACCTTCTCGACTACCATGAGCAGATGGACTGCCGCACCCTGCGACGCATCTACTCGCTTCAGAATGCTAATCGGTGGCCTCTCCGTCAGATGAAGCGGTCGGTGGAGCCTTCACGGCAATGGACGCATTGGGATATCCTTCTGGATCATATGAAATGGATGCGGACAGATTTCAGGGAGGAGCGGAAATGGAAGATCGCGGCCGCAAAAAGCTGCGCTGATTGGTGTGCTGAATATGTTAATAGTGATGCAGAGCAACGAGCCCAACTTCGCGTTGCTGCACGCATACCTCCGTTGAAGCCAAAAGTAGCGGAAACCCAAGAGGCCGACACCGTTCCACCGTCTCAGGAGGACACCTTAGATGAAATGGTCCCCGTTTCCCATCCGACACCAGACCTTGTTCCTTCAGCCGAAGAAGAGTCCGTCAGTGAAGGTTTCGCCGAAGAGCCCCGACCTGATCTACGAGATACGATTGCTCCTGCGGCCATCTTCTCACTGGGATCGGACGAGTTTACGTTTTCCATGGACATGACTCCCGCCGCCGAGAAGCTGCTTGACGAACTCCCTCTTTACACCCCTGTCAAAATATCCCCGGAAACCAAAATGCCGATGTTCAGGTACCAGCCGGACGCGGAGTGGAAGACGGAGATCCTACCTGTTTCAAAATATGCGGTTGGTCGCATTCGTTTCCGCGATGATCAACCGGTCAGGAAACGTAGCAGATATGACTACGAACAGTACGAAAATGAGGTGGAAACGGAGAAGGTGGATATCCCTCCAGAGCAGACGAACGTAGCCCTTTTCCGTCCCGAAAACAAGCACATCCGGGATCGTATTCATCCTGGATACTCTTTCCGGCCCCCGACGGAACATCCGATGCCCTCGGTAGGCTTCTTCGAATCCAGGCAGTCCTCGCAATGGACGATTGCAGAAGATGACGAACTCCGCCGTCTGGTGAAGGAATACTCCTACAACTGGTCTCTTATATCTAGCTGCCTCTCATCTCCGTCGATGTTCTCATCAGGAGCTGAACGAAGAACTCCCTGGGAATGTTTTGAGCGGTGGATCGGATTAGAAGGGCTCCCGGCTGATATGTCGAAGACTCAATATTTCCGAGCTTATCATCAAAGGCTGGAAACGGCACAGCGCACTGTGCTTGCACAACAGCAAGCTGCTCAGCAGCAGCAGCAGCAGCAGCAACAACAGCAACAGCAACAGCAAGCACAGACGGGCAACAATACGCAAACACAGCCACCGGTTCGGAGAAGGACTACTCAGCCGATCCGTGTCGACCGTCGGCGTGCTTCTCGGCATCTTGCTCTTCTGGATGCCATGCGGAAATTGGCAAAGAAGCGCGAGACTATGCTACAGAAGCAGCAGCAAGGTAAGGATCTATATATAACATATGTCTATCAAATTTCGTGACACTAACGTTTCTATAGCCTCACACCTTGCATCCCTTCGGAAGATCAACGAGGCGAATCAGCCAAAGCCTCCGATCTCGTCTCCGGCCGACTTCAGCAAGCTGAAACATGAGCGGGAGATGAAGCTCCAGGAAAGGCAGGAACAGTACCGGCAGCAGATGATTGCGCAGCAGCGGGTAAGTGTTGCTGTTCCGGTGCCAGAGTCGTACAAAAATGATTTGCTGACAGCATTCCCCCATAGGCCAATCTGGCTGCTCAACGTGCCGGACAACTGCCGAACCAGCAACCCGTAATGAACGGCGTTCCTGGTCGCACTCCCAATGGCATGCCAGCTAATGGTACGCCTCAAGCAATGCCTGGACCTGTGCCGAATGGCATGCCCAACGGGATGCCTCCTGGAGTAGGTGTGAATCAAGGTCGACCTCATCCCATGCAGGGGATGCCGAACGGTGGCCCTGTCAATAGCCCTATGCCGCCTAATGCGATGGCCATGAAGATGATGCCTCAGCCGGGAATGCAGCAAGCGATGGGCGCGCGACCCGGGATACCTATGCAGGCGTCTCCTGACAATGCTCGAGTAATTCGAGAGGCTACCCGGCTCCAAGAACAACAACGGATTTTGCAATCTCGCCAGCAGCAACAACAGCAACAGGCTCAACAGCAGCAGCAGCAACAACAACAACAACCGCCACAACAACAGCAGCAATTTCACAACCAGCAGCAGTTCGGGCAGCAGGCATCTAATGTCAATGTGTCCAACGTGAACGGCAATCCGAACAACCCGGCAATGCTCGCTGCGCTTCAGGCTGCAGGCGGGATGTCAAGTCCTTCTTTCCACAATGCTGCCGGCCAAGGAGTCTCGTCTGCTTCTCCTCGCCTGGGTCAGCCTAACCATCTGTCTAGTGGCATCGTTCCAACTATTAGCAGCATCCAGAACCAGATCCAACGGAATAATCCCAACATGCCTCCTGAACAGGTCAACAAGCTGGCCACCGATCGTCTGCACCAGTTCCAGCAGCAGCAGCAGCGTATGTCCCAGGTTGCCATGAATGCTGCGGCAGGCAACATCGGCGCTGTGCAATCTAACTTCCAGATCCCTCATGACGGCAACTTCCAGGCTAACTCTCAGCCGGGCATGCCGAATGGGGGGGCTGCCATGCAGAACCCTCAAGCACAGGGCTATTCTCCCATGATGCGGGTTCCGCAGCCTGGTCAACAGAACCGCGTCCCGGTTGGCAATTCTCCGTCCATGAATGGAAATGCGCTGCCGCCGCAACAGAGCCGGAGTGCTACTCCCCAGACACAACGCAGCAGTAGTGTCCAGGCGGGCCCCGTCCCCGGTACCAGCAAAAGCCCCATTCCTCCCTCTGCCCAGATGACGACCAACTAAAGCCGATGCGTTTTATTGGATGGACTGTACATATTGTCCCAACTCGACCAAAGCCTGTTTGACTTCTTTTCGTGCTGCCCTGTTCCATGACTTATGCTACGTCTTTTAACGCTTCCTATGCGCCTCCTAATCTTCTCCTTCCCCTTTCTTCTCGTCCTTTTCTACCTTGTTTTATACTTGTCTCGCTATCCTAAATGTGGTGCGGTAGGGGCACATGTGGTGAATACCCACCTTTTTTGGGTTGGCGTTGTGGTTCTCGGTCTGGCCTTCCTCGGTATTAGAAGGAAATGACTTGTGGGGGGTTTTTTTTGTACTAGTAGGATCAAATGCAGTCAACGCTGACCACGGTATGGATTCGTGGCTACATGGCGGTCGATGCAATGAAATGTCTGAATACCTCTGATAGTGCCCGTCATCTTCCTCTTCCGGAATTGCCTTTCGTAGAATAAATAATACGAGCATGTCTGTTGATGACCAGAGAGTGTTTCAACGTTGAACGAGGATGGTCATCTCATGTATGGAATCTGCAAAAATCAGCTTCCCGGATTAGGTCCTAAAGAGTGGAATTTTAAAGCAGTCACATGCCAGAGGAATAATAACTGCTTACTGAAGGTGTGTTGGGAAATTTCTGCTTTGACTGTTTGACGGCGTTAAAGCAGGCGCCTACTGGCGTACCAAAACCGGAAGTTAAACTAACTTAACCTTTTCCTAAGTGTCGCCACTCCCGCCAATCCTACAGCTACAACTCGACGAAAGCTCATGCAGGCAAAGACAACCACGTCCTCTTCTCTTTAAATAGAAGAACAAAAAAAAAGTCAGAAAACCTTCTTCTACTGGTGCTACCCATTTTCATACCCTCAGACCAATGGATTAAATGAAATTCAGCGCTTGTGTCATTTAAACCTCGAGACACGAAAATCGTTGAAGGCGTTCACCATGTCCTCATTACAGCAAGAAGAAACAGCAGATGGCCAGGACAAACCCAAGCCATTCTCCGTGTCCTTGCCATCTTCATCTACAAACGGCGCTAAGAAGACATCATTTAATCTGCAATCGTCATCACGTTCTTCGAACATCACGCCCGGGTTACCCCGCCGTCCTCACCACCTTCACGACCATGACGAGTCAGACGAAGATGAGCGTGGCCCGGTCGAAGAAGCCGTGACGGGATTTGACACCAGTGGTGCCATCCGTGCGGATGGAGGTGACACGAAGGGTGCGAAGAGGGAGTTGGTGATCAAGGTCGAGAGCAAGAATAACTGGCGGGATCGACCGGGTGTCAACATCCGCAGGCCGAGAGGCAAGAATCTGCTTCCGAGGGAGGTGCAGGCTCAGCAGCAGGCAGAGAGGGAAGGACAGGCAGGCGTGCCAGTGGAAACGGAAGGGCCGAGTATTAAATACGGGCTCAACTACGCGCAACCGCGGGCGGCTTGTCCTGATGATGGCGGCGAGAAGCCTATGCTGGAGAATGGTGGCGATGTGAGGATGGTGGATGCGCATACTATTGCCGACGACGAGCAGACGCCTAAGCCACTCACGGAGGATGAAATCGCCCTGCAGGCTGTTATTCGTGACAGCACGGGAGCCGGAGAAGGAAGGAGGTCTGATCTTGTTATCGAGTCTTCGAAACCTACCGCCAATGGTGACGGTTTTGAGTATGAGGTACGATATGATGAGACGAGCTCATTTCGTGCCGACGTTGCGACTCGTCCCGATCCTGCGAGCTTGGAGGCCTACGAGGCTATCCCGGTCGAGGAATTTGGCGCCGCCCTGCTCCGGGGGATGGGGTGGAAGGAAGGTCAACCGATCGGCAGGGGAAGATACGGCGACTCTACCAGCACTACACAGCCTCGCATTCCTGAAAGACGGCCAGGGTTTCTAGGAATCGGTGCCAAAGACCTATCGGGGGGGAAGGGGGCAGAAGTAGAGATTGGCGCATGGGGAAAGGCAGCGATGCGCAAGTCGTCGAAGAAGCATGGCAATGCAGAGGGTGGTGTGAGCACTGATGGGATCTACATGCCTGTTATGATGAGGAGCAAGAAGACGGGCGAGTACATCACGGAGGAGGAGTTCAAGGCGCGCCAGAAGGAGGCCAAGCTTCGAAAGGAGGAGGAAGACTGGAGAGAGCGACGGGATCGTAACTTGGAGAAGAGTGGACGTGATTGCGATCGCGATCGCAAGCGCGACTACTACGATGATAGCGAGGAGGATAGGGATCGCCATGGAAGACGGCGAAATGGGTCCTCTCGACGAGACAGGAGTCGCTCATCAGGAGATCGGGATCGACGGAGCCGTCGATACGAAGATGACGATGGAAGCGGACGGGATGATCGCTCCTATCGTGATCGTGAACGTGAGAAAGACAGAGACAGGGACAGGGACAGGGATAGAGATCGGGATCGGGACAGGAGGTACCGGGATAGTTCTCGTTCCCGGGATGACGATCGATACAGTTCCCGGCATAGGGATCGGGATCGGCATCGAGATCGTGACCATGATCGTGATCGTGATCGTGATCGCGACCGCAGAGACCGAGACCGAGATCGAGATCGAGACCGTGACTCCTACCGGAAGAGAGACGATCGGTGATGGCCTGGAATCAATCATTCAGAAAGAAATCATCTTTGGAGTTGCAGGTCAGCTCCAACGTTCGTGTAATGTAATATAAGCTTTCTTGTTACCGTTATGGCATATGTCATTTTTATACATCCATGCATGGAACGATACAAGATTAAGATACCCAAAAAGGTCTCATCAGGGTGGTTCTTTTTTAAAAGTAAGCGAGTTGTCTTCAAAAAATGATAGACTCTTGATTTTGTGGTACTTTAATTAAGCTTGTTGCAAGAAATCTCGGAGGAAGTATTCTAGTACCCATTCGACCTATTCGATGAACGTTAACCAGGATTTCGAGGAGTGGGCAACGAGTGTGTACAGTACATGGCAACATGCATACGATGAATCTACTAGGATCTGTCTACTTCTGGACATACGCCAAAAAGAAAAAAAAGTTAGGTATCTAGATGCATATAAATACATACATACACACACACACACAAAAAAATCATTCATCCATAACCAGTCCTTAAAACTTTTGTTTCCTCGAAATTTACGCCTCTAACATTATAATATCCTTTTCGTGATCTGGTATGGATGATCCCTCCTTTCCTCCTTCCCCATTCGCAGTGAGTTCCCCATTATTTTGGGGACGGTTGAATCCGGGAAGAAACGAAGACGACGAAGCACCCAGCCCCATCCCACCGTCCATCTCGTTGAGGATCCACTCGATCAAGTAGCTCTCGTCGACGAGCTCTTCGATCCGTCGGTAGTGTCGGTCCGTGTACGCCGCCAGCGCGTGCAGGATCTCTTTCATGCCCATGTTGTCAGCCCCCTTCTTGCCGCGTTTTCTCACGATAGAAGCTGGAGGCGAGCTGGCTAGCTCGAGGAACACCAAGGCCGGGTACGATCGGACCAGAGCGTACAAGATACGCTGGGCAACCTTGGCGGTGCGCGCGTTGGTGTTCCAGTCTCGCACGCGGAGAAGTAACAGATACAGATTTTCTCGGTCGAGGGATTGCAGGACCGTGTCCACGGCGGGGCTTCCGGTTAGGCTATTTTTCCCTCGTTCCGCGTCAGCATCGTCACCGTCGCCAGAGGAGGTAGTCTCGTCTGCCTCATCAATGGCAGCGGTGAAGAGAGAGAGGAGGCGGCCTGGGTGGTTAAGCTGCAGGGCCAGGGTGATGGCTTCACGGTATGCCCCCGCACGGATGTAGTTTTGTAGTTGCTGGTCTTGCTCGATTCGAGCAGAGTTTGCATTAACGGCGGCGGAGAGTGTGGCCGACGTCGTATCCGTCCAAAAGGTCACGGTGGAGTCTGCTGCACCCGAGATGAGGGCATAAGGAGAAACATTGGGATTACTTTGAGAGGACTTAGTATCCGCTCGGGATCCGGACGGAGTCGGGCAAGCCAAAGCCCAGACGCGGTCAGTATGATTGTCCAGCGTCGTCTCGAGCTCGCCCGTGTAGGGAGACCATATCTTGACGAGACCGTCAGCGGCCGCTGAGGCGACGAGAGGACGGACCGCAGCAGGATGTCGGGACACAGCCTCATCCTTTTCTTCCTTATCGCCGCCAGTAGACAGCTGCGGAGGTGGAAGCCAGATGACCTTGAGAACACTGTTGGTGTGGCCCTCGAAGGTAAGGAGACAGCTGTAGTCGGACAAGCTCCAGATTTTCACCGTCTTGTCGCCCGAACCGGTTGCCACCACGCCACGATTCGTGCTGGTCCCCGCATTCGAGGTGATAATGGGTGTGTCTCGAGGAGCAAACCGGACAGACCACACACCTCTTTTATGACCCCGCAGGATGCCTACAACTGATCCATCCTCAGTAGACCAGATCTTGACAGTCCGGTCCTGGGAGGCAGAAGCAAACAGCGCAGATGTGTGATTGATATCGAGAGAGTTGATGTCCTTGTCGTGGGCTTTCCGAGTGTATGCTGCCTTGGGCGTATGTGGCGTAGAGGACTGCACATTCTTGATTTTGCCTGTATCCCATCGCTTGATGGTCCGGTCCTGTGAGCCCGTGAGCATAAATGCAGGGGGGTGATTTAACGGATCAGTATAAGCAGCAGAGCTCGATGGTGGTGGTGTTCGCGGCAGAGCGATTGCACCAAGGGATTCTGCGTGGCCCGTGAAGACAGCGACGCAGGTGTATGAGGAGGATTGGGGATCGAGTCGCCAGAGTCGCGCCGTGTTATCCTTTGCGCCTGTTGCGAGCCAATAGCCCGACCAGTCGACATCGAGGCAGATGATGATGTCGTCGTGGCCCTCGAGATGCGTAACGTCCGCGCCAAAATACCCATCGCGCCCGGCCGCATCGACCTGCGAGGGAGCGGATGTGCCGATAGAGACGACTCGGATACTCTCTGTGTTGTTCGCCATGGCCAGCAGCGACCGGTCAGGTCCCACGTAGGCCAGGTCAATGACCTCGTCATCGTTTCCTGAGATGCGGCGAAAAACTGGTAACGGCGCTAGAGTAGACCCAGGCTTGTAGGTTGCCAGAGGCTCTATGGAGTGCAGCCGGAGCGTCTGGTCGGCATGAACGGTCATCACAAAGGACAACCCCGGCGTGTATTGAGTTGCAACGATGGCTTCGAGTTCTGAGCCTGCTTCTTGCTCCTTGGTCACCTCGCCTCCTCTGTTTCCGTCCCATATGCGTAGTTTGCCATTCTCACCACCTGTAAAGCAAAGTGCACTATCGGCGATGAATCCGGCTGCTTCAACACTCTCCAGGACCGGAATAATCCGACGGATCTTCCACGTCCGTACGTCCCAGAGAATCATGGTCTTGTCTCGGCTTGCGGAGAGTAACGCATTCTCTGCGGCCGAATAGGAAAGACTTCGGACAACGGAAACGTGAGATTCCAGTGAAGCGATAGACTTTCTCTTGTGAAGATCCCACACACGCACTCTGCCCTCCTCATCCCCGGACGCCAGTCGGAACCCGGCCGTTGAGGCAGATGACTGTGAAGGATCAGCATCCTCCATCTCCGTGTCTTTCCGCTTCCGTCGTGATTTCTTCTGATCGGCAGTCTCGGTGGTTTCCTCGCCCGGCGCAGATACCTCAAAGAAACACAGTGCTGAAATGACACCTCCATGGCCGTGAAATGTGTGCGTGATGTAGCCTCCTCGGATGTCCCATACTTTGATGGACCCGTCTGCACCTCCCGTGGCTAGCAGTGTACCGGTCGAGTCAATTGCCGTGGTGACAACAGGAGATGTGTGTGGTTTCAGACTCCTCAGAAGATTCGCCTCAATTGTACCTGTTTCTTCATCGAAGGGTGTCAAAGAATAAATGCGCATCGACATGGATCGCGAGCAAACAATCACGTGCGAGGCCGACGGAGTAACTGAAATAAATTTAGTCAGTTCTCTGCAACCCCCACATGAAACGCAGAAATTACATACTTGCCAGGCTTGTCACTAGCTCTCCATCCTATTTGGAGTCAGTTAGCAGAAGCGAAAACTGTGAACTAAGAATGACCAGAACTTACGCCTTCTAGACTGGCCAGTTGGTCACCCGTCTTCAGGTCCACAATGAGCGCATCTTCACCGACGCAGGTTGCCAGTAGACGGCCACTGGCATCGAGAGATGTGCTGCCTCCGGTATAGATGGGGCGCAGTGTGCGCGACGCCTCGAAGGTCGTCTTGACGCTGATTTTCGACATTTTGAGGCGGGGAAGCCTTCTCTGTTCGAATTAAGATCCAGTCGCAGATTATTGGGTCATGATCTGAATATGAAATGAAAAAGGCCGAAGAGATTCACTAATTCTGTCCAAATGAGGGTGAAAGATATAGACTCTTCCCTTCTCTTCCGGTCTGTGTGCCGCTATCAAACTTATCGCACATCTGATGATAATAATTCTGCGGCGGGCAACTTTTTTTCTATGGTGTTTGACGGCTTTGCTCTCTTTGCTTGATTTGTCTGATTTGCACTGCGGCGGGAAAATAAGCGGTGGCCCGTGCGTCACCCTCTTACCGAAAATGGACTACGCGACATCGACGGGCATTGACGTTAGTGACCGAACTATCTTCATCGCCCACCATTTGAAATCTATTTCCATTTAGGTATCCTATCTTTCATCATCTTCCTTACCATTCCAAAATATCGTCCATCCACTTCATTAAACCACTATTCATTGCGACGTCCTTCCCTGACGCTTGCGTCGTTATTTGATGGAACTGGCATACAAGGAATGACTTCCCGACTGCTCCCTCACTGCCAACGATGGGGCGGCAAGCTTATATGAACCGGCTCGCTCTGGTATGCTTGATCTTTTCCTCTCGTATTGTCTTGACATCGCATTACGTGAATTTATTTAATGATTCTCTGGTCTTGTTCTGCAAACCTCGCCTAGTGGCCCATTGGTGGAGCCCTTGCAAATTAAGATCAATCCTCTCCAGGAACCTACAACTGCACATTATTTTCTTTGATGTTATGTTGCTACTCTCTGAATGACGCTAATCATCACACCCATGATTTATGGTCTTCTGCTTTCCATTCTATCATTCATCTTGTGTAAGATTGATTCTTCTGACTAATGGTTTCTCAGGGCCGATCGCCATATGAGCCACCCGATCTACCAAGCAACGTCCCTCCGGGGACATTGCAAGCGCGGGCATCTGCTGTCAACACAGATGGGTATATACAACAGTATGATGAACGAGGCCATGCTGTCAATCCCGCGTCAAAATCCTTTGGTCGGGAGCTCCGACGGGCCAAGAACGACGTCCTCTCTACGATGGGCATCGTAGTCAGCGGCGAGGATGGCAACCTAGGAATATCCAA
Source organism: Rasamsonia byssochlamydoides (assembly GCF_041956645.1). Classification (NCBI taxonomy): domain Eukaryota; kingdom Fungi; phylum Ascomycota; class Eurotiomycetes; order Eurotiales; family Trichocomaceae; genus Rasamsonia; species Rasamsonia byssochlamydoides. The sequence goes on along the minus strand of NW_027192422.1, from coordinate 196,583 downwards.
GGAGCGACAGAAAATTAACCTCCTCACTGCCGAGAATGACTATGGCCTGGTCATGGCCACCTTTGACCAGGCATTGAACTTCTTGGGCTCTTGGTGGACCCTATCCCTTGGCGGTCGCATTCAGGTCAGGTAACTACCGAAGGTAATCTTAGGCAGTTGGCTAATTTCGAACCAGACTTACAAAAGTTATACCCATGTACCATTGATGCGTCTCATCAGATTCGAGCGACGGGCGGTCGGATTGATGGGGTTCTACTTCGCGGGCATTCCTGCCTGGGCGACTGCATTCACCTTGTCGATCTTTAGGAACCATCTGTTGGAACCTCTGATGGTATTTCTGCAGAACCAGTTTTTGTACTTGTCGGACAGCTACACTTATAGTCGCCTTGTACGGCGCTCCTTTTCGGTTGTCAACAAGGCGTAAGCTCTCCGTCATTAATTTCCCTTCCGGACGTTTTTTTCTTAGCTGACTGCGACACACAGGACACGAGCTATGCTATTTCTTTTGTTTGAACAGACCTACATGTTTTCCATCCTCCAGGCCCTTCACTTGACCTCTCCTTTTTCCTTTCCTGGACTGCGATTCTTCCTCCCTTTTAGCGAATCATCTCTCATTCAGCTCCCTCCACTTCCCGTGGACTTTTCTCCCCGTTCACTGGGTGAATTCGTTTTGAACCTTGCAATGGCGCCATTTTCGTTGGTTTATCTGTACATCTGCCTTCGGCCGATAATCGAAGCCCGAATTTACCGTATTCTTCGAAGACGACTGCCAAAACCGGATCGACCAGATGAGCTTTCAATTCGGGTGGCCGTTGAGAACGATCTAATCGAGTGGACTGTACCAACACTGGGGCGACGGTCGGAAGAAGAGATTCGCCGCAGCAATTTCAGCATGCTCCAGGAGATCAGGTATGAGCTCCTGACGTTGAGAAATTGGGTGTTCTCTTGGTTTGGTTGGAAGCAGGCGAGACCTTTGGATGGCGAAACGATCAATCCTTCTCGTGAGGAGAGAATCGAATCTCTTCGCCACCGTATTGAACAGTTGCAACATGAGTTGGGCAACGCAACATCCCGTGTACGCCCCTCACATAGGAGGCAACAACGGTCATTGTCTTTAGGCGCTCGAGGTGAGCAGCTTCTCGACACCGGCGTCCAAGAGCCGCGCTTGCGCTCCCCTGGTCCGACTGTATCGACGCAAACGCCGGAACCAGAATCCCTCTTCAACATGGACCAGGTGCTGTCAGACGAACACTTGACCCATTCACCGGGCGAGATCAGTCCCAATACACTGGATGAACTGCCTCCATCGAGACCCGCCGCCTCGACTTCAGATCACCCTCAATTAGTCGATCAGGATCCGCGAGATGATATTCGCCATCATCATCGACGAGATTCGCGGTCAAACACCCTTTTTTCTCGTCCATCTTCTCCTGAGTCCTCTCCGCCTACGTCTCCGCGTGTCCGTGCCTCCTTGGTCCATCAGAACTCGGAGGTGATCACCATGCAGCTTGAACTTCTGACAAATCGCAATCCCAATCGGGACCGAAACCTGGGTGCTGCTGGCGACAACAGTAGCTCCGGCCAGAATGGCCGACGTGTTTCGCTCAACCGATCGGCTTCTGAGCTCCTCGACGCGATTCTATCCAATCCGGATCGAAGTGCTGCTCCTGATGCTCTCCGCTCAGAGAGTGCGGGTGAGAATGACGTTCCTTTAGGCCTGGCTGCGGAAGCTTCACCCGCTGCTCCAGACGTGGCAGAGCCTGTAAATCAGAATATGGCCGAGCAGCAAGCTCCAGAGGATGTGAGCAATGATAATACCGTGGCTACTGTGGTTCCAGAAAATGCAACGATCCTGCCTGATGGAGTGGAGGAACCGACCCAGAGCCAAAACAACGACAACAATCCGGGTTCAGACTCCGAATCTGAATATTCTGCAGACGCAGATTCTCGTCCATTGGCCTCGCGTGGCCAGCACCGACGACGTCAAAGCACAATGCGTACTCTCCCTACTCACCGAGTCACAATCCTCTCCTCGCATCCGGTCGACTCTCTCGCCTCTCATCTTGCATCCCTCATCACCAGTGTCCTTTTCATCCCCCTTGAGTCGCTCTATCTCCGGTCCCTCGCCATGACTTACCTGTCGTTGCCCGCGTCCGCAGGCACCGCCAATCTTGCATCGTTGCGATCTGACATCCGTAGTCTCAACGCTTGGGCCGGTGGTGGAGGGAGACAGGACGTCCTTGCATACATGGGTAAATTGGCTCTTGTGACGGCGATGCAAGCTGCTGTGAGCATGGGCATTTTGAGAGTGGGCGCGGCTGCCGCTGTTGGTTTGGGGAAGAGGGTATTCGGGTGGGGGAACTTGTAGCAGACTGGCTCTTCTTTCGACCTCTTCTTATCTGACTCGATGTTGAGTTCAAGGAGAGCGAGTGGTTACGGCACTCCCTCCTTCACCGGTGATATGTGCGTACATAGGCAAATAATGTAATGCCATTGATTGATACCCTCCTCGCTGTGGTCAGTGGTCTCTACAAATTTGTACAGTACAAAAGCAAGAAATCCATAGCAACTTGCTAAGAAAAAAAATAAAACCTCCATAATAAGAATGTTAGAACCAGATGATGGGACATATGTTTTTTTTTCACATTTATATATACACACACATATCCAGAAGTTAGGTATTTATTCATCATATTCCAAATTCCATCCGCCGAAAACATCCCCGTTGTACCTATTTGGTGGTCGTGAATAAAGATATCAAGAAAGGAAATAAATAAAAAGGAAAGAGAGAAAGAGGTGTTGCTAGAAAGGGAATATCGCAGAATCTTTTCTTCCTTCCTCTCTGTTCGTTTTTGACGTAGAATACATACATCAATTAATTTCAATTTAATTTTTTTTTCATGGGTTTACTTTGCAGGCGCCTTGCCAGTCTTCTTCGTACCAGACGTCTTTCTCCGCTCCCACACCATCAGGTAAGATTCCCTCGTGAACAGGGTCTCGCTCTCGGTAGGTTGGACATATAAATCTTGGATCTGAAGCCATTCGGGCCCTCGCTGCGGTGGTTCTTCACCCGGGCGGGGCGGTTGCTGCTGTCGGCGCGCATTCTCCGCGGCCATGGCCTTATCGTTGAGTTGGACGAGCCACGACACCTTCTCACTGGCGGCGCCCGCACCCGTCGCGACAGAAGTTGTCGCTGCGCCCCCGGCGGCTGCAAGACCTTTGTCCGTTGCTGCGGTGTCTTCACCAGCGCCGGGCGTAGGAGCTGCCGCGTCCAGGATGATGTTGGCGACGAGATCGTATATGATCGGCTCTCCTGGGGGCCAGATTTCAGGGTTGGGCTCAACATAAGGAGACATGTCCAGAGCGCGGGGTGAGGGAAAGGTGACGATGGTAGGGTTCCGCTCAGCGACAAACTTGTTTCTACTGAAGCGCTTGATGTGGAAAAGTAAATAAGGGGGTAGGGGATGTAAGAGTCGGTGGCGGACTCGGTGTGCACGTTTCTCAGATGCTGTGACTCCGTTATATTTGTTCAACAGGGTGGTTAGTGGGACCTGAGGAATGATGGATTCTCTGTTTGCCGATTGGAACAGAGGCGTAGGAGGAAGATCGAGGGTTAAGATGAGGAATGGCGTGATCTGCGTGTTGGTCTGACTGGATTCCGTAAACACCAGACGGGAGTTGGTGGTGTCAGAATGCGCGGTGATTTCCTGACTCTCGATCCGGAGATGCCCCTGGAAGGCATGCTGGATGACACTTGTGGGCGTGGAAGATGGCTTTTTTGAGCCACCTAGACTGAGATGGAGATTATTGAGGAACCAGGAGAGGAACTCGACCGGATCCGATTGTTGGGTGAGGGTGAAACGTTTCGAGGAGCGAAGGGCAATTTCCTGGAGCAGCTCATGGGGTGACACATGGGATTTGAATGCTTTTGGATTCCATAATTTGCGGACCAGCGTACTAAACCGCAGCGAGAGCTGAGGTGTTCCCGGCACAGGAAATTGGTGGAGTAGGAAGAAATTGCGGATAGGAGTGACATGAGCAAGGACTTGGACTACGACGTTCAAATAGTCGTTCGCTTTGATATTGTTCATACCCACATAGCCTGGAATCAAATGTATTTAGTCAATTGCTCAACTAATGCACCATAGTAATGGAGAGCAGGAAGGAAGTTTACCTGGTCTGTACCGCCTCCCCATGAGATCCCAAGCATCACGAACCTCCTTGTCTAGCTTCGCGACCTCTTCTTTTGTGTAGGTCGGATCTACCACATACTTGATATCGTCCAAACTCTTGCTCTTGACTTCATATCCTTCTGGAAGGACATAAACCCTCTTCGTCTCCATATTCACAAAGACATGATGTCCGACCTCGAGCGCATGAAAGTAGGCGTATGATTTGGGACCCCGGCCCTGATAGTATTTGCCGCATACCAAACATGCGTAGACGTTAATATTCGACAGTGACACGGAGCACAGCTTCTCAAAGTCAAAGTCTAGCACCGCGCGGTTAATCGTGTCGAGATACAGGTCGCTGTAGCCTTCCTCCGGCTGATCCTGGCGTTTCGGTCGCGCGGGTAGGGTCTCGTCGATATCTGGAGATTCAGGCCGCTCTTGCTCCGCCTCTTGCAGTGCGGTTCCTTCTTGATCAGCTGCCGCAAGAATATCCTTTCTATCGCGCTCGTCTTGTTCCCATTCTCGGCCGTTGAGATGGGTGGGAGCATCTCCATTGGGGGTAGCCTTGTCCTCCGTCGCCTCCTCGAAACGCGCCTTTTTGGAAGCAGGAGAGCTCACGGAGAGCTCTTCCTCCATCGACAGGTCAGCTTGGCGTTTGGCCATCTTGTCTCGTCGGGAAAAAGTGTTGGACCCCGGAGTTCTTGCTGGCGATTCAATAACAAGCTTGCTAGACAAGAATCTCTCAAATAGGAAGCTCGCCGCAGGGTGGAGGTTTTGGCTGGTGCAGATGCAAACATGGCAAACTCTATCAGGTAGTCCGTCTGACCTCATCGTATAATTTATGACCGCAACCACTGTTGAAAGCTCACATTAGCTATATGTACATGGTATTTACTCTTTTTCAATAAAAATATAGAAGATTTTTTTAATAGGGTGTGTTGATTCTGAATTTCTATGCTCCTTCCTTTGTTGCATCAATGTGTAAGAACAGATCCGTAGTATTTAAGGAACATGCGTAATCAATGACAGGTTATCCATTATCTTCGGCACAACACAGATTACTTTTTCTTTACTTGATATCATATCATTCAGCGTCTTGCCAGTTCTTCGAGGTAAGCATCAGACGTTCAATTATAATCTCATTACACCAGTATCTATTCATTTTCGGATCATCGCATCCACATCAAACATAAGGCCCGTGCCGATAGAACAGGACTTAAAAGACGCCTGTCACCCAGTGTATTCTTTTTTAAAAGAAAGTTCCGTAAATGCTATGATACAACGCCATCCCGGGCAAGACCAAAAATCATTACGCACTCGTGACCTGCTTGCTATTATCAAAATCGACGTCTCGAATACCATCCTTCGTGACAACTTTGACAGACACCTAAGAAATCATAGTCAGTTACTGCTGGTGATGTTTTCATTTCCTCGGCGAGATGTGGCCACAGGGGCGGACGTACTCCTTTGAAATCAATCGGGAATCTTCGTTTCATTTCGTCTGTGCACAACTCTAGAAGCTTCAGGCCTTGATCTAAGTCAATGTTTGGGTGGTGGTGTTTGTCCAATATCGACAGACAGTAGTACCTATGAGACAGACAATTAATCAGTATCATCCGTAGCCGCAGACATTATGTGACCAGGTGCGACGACGACTATCGGATGAAGGACGGTGGGGCTAGACATACTGAGCGTATCCGTGAGCGGCATAGGATACCTGAGCCAGGGATGCTAGGTAATCCACCCACTGCAGACTGGGCTGATGCGTGATAGGATCGACACCCCCCAGCAGCAGGTTGACGGTGTACGGACTTCGGGATCGCAAGCTCCGGGCGAGCTCTCCTCGAACGAAGCTCCCCACCGCTGCGGGGCTGAGTTCTGTGTCATTGCGCATGGTGTATAGCTGAACATTAGCTTGGATGTATTCGGCGAATTGGACTAGATGGCAAGTCTGTCAATATCACTGTTTCCAGCTTTCGTTCGGGAGCTCGCTCGAGCTGCAAGTTGGGCAGCGTTTACCAGTATCTCCAGCCTCGCCAGAAAAGGCCATGAGGGTATGTTCATTCAGCTTCCGTGTCTTATCATCTGTGGACTTGAGAATGGTGGCTCCTCTCATGGCGGCCCTGGAGGCCGCAATAATGACGAAGTCCTTGCCGGTGATACCAAGTAGAACCTCCCTGGGACGGGTTGGTCAGCATTGTATAGGAATGGTGAGTTTGGCTCTCTGTGGTGAAAGGGGTACTTGCATGTCTGCAGGAGGACACAGCTAGCGATTCTCTATTCAGATGAGATTGTAATTAAGAAGGATGTTAAAGAAGGATGGGGTGTTTGGAAAGAAGCAATGAAGCAAGGTGGGTGGGCTATCCGCAGTGACGGGCATTGCCAGTTGCAGCGGAACACGCGTGAGCTTGACTGCCTGGCGGACAGCTGGAGAGCGAGCAAACATCGCAAACAGCGAGGAGGACACGGCGGGAGCTCCTGCTGAGTCAGCATTTAGGCGTTTCTGTTTCGCCGAGACTCCGGAACTTCGAGCCGCCGTGCCAAGATTTCGCGGCACGGACCAGCTGCACCAAAAAAAAGTGCACAGGTAGAAGCAGAGGAATTGAAAGCAAAGAAAACGACGATCAGACCACTTCCAGTCGCAGGAACCAGCTTTCCCCCATTCCCAGCACCAACCGCGGCGGCGGGATGCTCCTGTGATATCTCAACGTCAGACTCACAGGTATCGGGATGTCGTCGTCCTTCTTCACCGTTCCTGCTTCCCAACGCAAGCGGAAGAGAGAAGACCGTGGCGCCGCGCCTGCGTCGAAGAAGCGCGGAGTCGCAGTGAACGGAGACGCCGGAGAAACATCAACACGCAGAAGACGCGAGCGGGATGAGTCAATCTCTGGCAGCGAATCTGAGGATGTCGATAACATTGCGGAGGCCGTCTCCGAGGATGAGAGCCTCTCCGAGTCGGACGAGGGCGAGACAGCCGCGGAGCGGAGATTGAAGCTGGCAGAGAGATATCTGGAAAATATTCGGGAAGAAGTAGACGAGGCGGGATTTGATGCTGCAGATCTTGATCGTGATCTCATCGCCGAAAGGTTGAAAGAGGATGTGGTATGTAAACAGTGTCATGGCCCTCCCTAAGAGTGTCGAGGCTTACACCTTATCCAGGACGAGGCCAAAGGCCGTGTATTTCGCCAGATTGCCTCTCAATTGGATTTCGCAGGAGCATCTCACACGTTCTTCCGCGCCGATACCCTGTCTACTACGTCCATTGCAGTCCATCCGCCTTATGTCTATACAGTCTCGAAAGATAGGACTCTCATTAAATGGGAGCTGGCCAGACCGAGTCAGCCCGATCATCCTACCACGAATGATATAAATGGCGACTCTAAACGTCCGCCACGTCCAGTCAGGAAGAAACCAAAGAATCTTAAGTTCGTCAAGGGCTTGCAGAAGGTTCCGGGGAGTCGTGATCGACAAGGTCATACAGGCAATATCCTGACGGTCGCCGTCTCGCCGTCTGGGAAATATGTTGCCACTGGAGGGGCAGATAAGAAACTTATCATCTGGGATGCCGAGACTCTGACTCCCATGAAAACGTTTATCCACCACCGGGATGCAGTCAGTGGGCTCTCCTTCACCAGACACATTTCCGCAAACAGCTCTGGTGAGCAACTCTTCTCTGGATCCTTCGATCGCACAATCAAGACATGGTCCTTGAGCAGCGGAGGTCATGCCTATGTGGAGACTCTCTTCGGGCATCAGGACAATGTGACATCGGTGGCCTCGATGATGACCGACCAGTGTGTCAGCGTGGGCGCGAGAGACCGAACGGCACGACTATGGAAGGTGATTGACGAAACGCAGCTCGTCTTCCGTGGCGAGTCGTCCAAGAAGGAAGAGTACCAGACCAATAATCTCGATTGCGTGGCTACGATCCCACCCACTCACTTCGTGACGGGCTCTGATTCTGGAGCTTTGTCCCTGTGGTCCATCCACAAGAAGAAGCCGATTTATACGATTCCACTTGCTCATGGCTTGGATCCCCTACCGCCGCCGGAGGAGCTGTCGTCGGAAACGGATCCGAAGACTGCTGCTCATAACTCCCGCTTTGTCCGCCGCATGCCGCGCTGGATCACGGCTTTGACGACAGTGCCGGGCACCGACATCATCCTCAGTGGGAGTTGGGACGGCTGGATCCGTGCCTGGCGGGTGTCGGAGGATAAGAAGATGATCCATCCGCTAGGACCGGTTGGTGGGGGATCTCCTACCTCGCTCACGCCGTCCCTGCAGCTCAAGCAGACGCTGACCTTTGATGCGGGGGCCGACTCCGACGCCATGGCTGTCGACAATCCAGAGGACCTGACGGCCGCCAACGAGACGAAACGGGAGCCCGAACCGCTGCTGAAAGGCGTGGTGAACGACATCGTGGCCTTCGAGCGCCGCCCAGAAACATCGAAGCTTGGTGACATACCTCAATCGGGCTCGAAATCAAAAGACAAGACCAGATCATCGTCAGCCGAGCCCCGGGGATTATGTATCGTGGCCGCCCTGGGCAAAGAGCACCGGTTCGGCCGGTGGAAATGCTTTAGAAACAACCACTACGACGGACCGTCCTCTCAGGGACGTAATGGCGCTGTAGTATTCGAGGTGTCTTTCACTGCTGATGCAGCAGCAGCAGCAACAGCTGGGGACTCAGCGAAGGCGTCCGACGCCGTTGCTAATGGTGTATAAATCCTGTTTTTTGCGCCACAAAAAATAGGTGGTACCTAAATAATAAACAAACACAAAAAAGTGCATTGCATTGCATTCTGAATAATAGATAAACTGGGACACGACCATGGGAGAAGAGCTTGTACTGTACTTTTTTCTTTTTCTTTTTCTTTTCTTGTGCATTATATTATATCCTGTATGTTGATGTTGAGAAAAAAACTGGAATGAATCCATACTTGGGATGACGACCACCGGTGCATCATAGCGTAGCATAAAGCTTACCTTACCTATTCTTTCCTTTTTGAATTTCTTGTACGGAGTACAGTACCTACCTCCCTACCTAGACTTACACAAACTTACTTACACTATAGTAGACCGGAAGAGGAAAAGAGAAAATGGAGCATGAAAAAAAATTAAGTACATTTTTTTGTTCCCCCCATTTTGTCACCTCCCTATTTACCCACCGAAGCTAGCTAGCTAGAATCCTATCCTATGTAATCTGGCAACTAAAACATGGGTATTGAATCGAATTGAAGAAGAATCACAAAAATATTAAAAAAAGACGATTATGGGCTGTGGGTCTCGTACGAAAGAATAAGGGGCATCTCCCGTTGCCCTTCCAGAAAGAAAGCAAGAATAAATAGGAAAAAGGGGAGGGAGGGAAAGGAGAATGTCCGGACACATCGCATTTGCTTTCTAAAACCCTGCATGAAAAACCAGAAAAGCGAGACCAGATTATCCCCAATGAAATGACTCCGGTACAATGCTATTTCATTTCATTCCGTTCCGTTTCGATCCATGATAGAATACATCATAATTAGAATTCCATCATATCATCTTCCCGCGAAATGATTGCTGGATGGGTTTCATAAACTGAGATGGTGAGAAGGTGGTGTGAAAGACTAGGTAAGAGGATAGGAGAGAATCGCGGCTCGCTCTTCCTTCTGAGGCATGTCTGGGATTCCCAGGTCGGAAGATTGCAAAAAAGTTGGAACATCATAACAGGGTAGTGGTCCTGCGAGATGCAGAGAAGAGCTCATCTTGTGAAGGTCCGAGGCAAAGGTAAAAAAGGCACACGGCTCGATCTCACGTCGTTAATGCGTTGAAGCATTCACCACCATCACTAAGAACGACTTTGCCTTCCTTGGTTCCTGCGGTTCCTTGCCCTCCTCGTCGCAGGCACAGGTCCGTCAGAATCATCATCCACAGGAATGGCGTTATTCGCGGACGTCCCAGAGCGCGACGTTGTCTGAACGGGGCGCGAGGACCGTTCCGGACCATTGCCTCGGTTATTTCTCTGATTTCGATGATTCGTACGAGGACCTGATCCTACCGCTCGCCCATAAGGACCGTGGAATCGACGTTGCGGACCAGGCCGCCGGATGGGCGCCTCGTCCTCTTCCTCTTCCTCTCCCTCGTTCTCGTCCTCCACACTCTCCTCATCTTCCTCCGAATCACTATCGTGCTCTCCGCCATGCTGGGATGCCGACGCGTCCGTGCTGGTTTCGTATTCGTCGTGGGTCATGTAACTGTGATCCCCGACCACGGTTGAATGATCCGTACCCGACTCCTCATCTTCCAATTCCTCATCATCGTCGATGAAAGAATCCATCTCCTCATCTTCATCTTCATCCTCATCCTCTTCCTCTTCTTCATCCTCCTCGTCCTCTTCATCTTCGCTGTCGTCATGAGTGACGGAAGACCCGGAATGAGGAAACTGCCATTCATAGGGATCACGTTGGAGAAGGTTGTGGTAACGCTGGTGCATTCGGCGGAGAGGATCATAGAATTGTTGGACGCCAAACGGCAATTGCTCGAAGGGAACGCCGTCATAGACTTCGTTCCAATCATCTTCATCCATGTCACCGAAACCATCCTCCATGTCCTCGTTGTAATCCGTCATCTCCGAATTCTCTTCCGAATCCGTCGTGCCCGTCACAGTTTCGTCGGCATCGACATGGTATCCGCAGTTCACGCAGGCGTCATCTTCGAGCTCCCATGCACAGTTTGGACAGCGGGTAACGCCATCCTCCACGTCGATGATCGGTTGACTCGGCCTCTCCTTGAAGCAACCTTGAAAGAGTCCGCCGGTCTGTGGGTGAGTATTCGCTTTGTCCGCTTCAACCTTCTCCTGCTCTTCTTTTTGGAGCTTCTTATGCTGTGCCGTCGTCTCGCCCTTTTCCAGAAGCTCTGCATGGTTGGTGAACATATGAACAATACCACGAACCTAAAACCAGGCGTTAGCAAACAATATCTCTCATCATGCTCCCGGGGGCCTCGGAGGGACAGTACCAAATATGCGGGCGCCGGCTGGGTTTTCACCTGTGCGCGGCAATCAGGACACGTCTTTTTGGACCTGCTATTTGCCGTAAACCATGATGTGAGGCACTGGAACGAGTCAGCAATACCATACCTTGGAGACAAATTTCTTGCGGGGACGGAACCTACTCCATAACAGAACGTGTGACCACAAGCCAGCGTATAGGGCTCGTAGAGGGGACGGACACAGATTCCACATTGAAGCATAGAGCGGATTTCGTCGATATGACCCTGCAGCGTTTGCAAGAGCTAAAACAAAGGAAATTCCCCCTGGTCAACACTGGACACGAACAGACTCGGACGCATGTGATCGCAACTTACCCCAGAGGCATCCTTCACAGCGGCGTCTGTCGTCCTCCCGTCATGTGAGCCTGACGATTTGGTAGCCTTGGCTATCGTCTTATCAGAGCCAGCCATGTCCCAACGTGGTGGTCCTGTCGAAAGTGAAAAGTCGAGGGAAAAATCGCGTCGAATGCAAGGCGGGGCGTGAGCTTCTTGGGGAGCAACGTCGATTGAACCGCAGCGGCGGAATGTTCAGTCTAACAGTGGGAGATAACTGGAGTCATGATCGATGAGCCACGGCTCCCTCGAAATTCCGACCGGGTTGTTTCGTAGGTGGAATGAAGGAGAGAGATGAGATGCGGAAATCCTGGCCACACCGCGTTTCGGCGAGCAGGTACTGTACGACAGAACGATGACTTTGTCGAAGAATCTCTCGAGTGACCGCCAAAGACTGTCGGGTCAGACAAACGGACCAAACACGGTGGGCAGGGAATGCAAGTCCGTGCGGCGCGTTAGTTGCACTGACACTGGACAGTGGAGACTAGCTCCGCTTAGTCATCACCTGCGGCCTGTTGGTGCCTGAGGTGCCAAAATCACGTGCGGACTGTGCTCTCAAGAGTCAATGAGTCACCGATTTCCTTATAGGGAACTTCCTCGTGGCCTCACCAAAGGCCTGCCAGGTGGTTTCAATCGTCCAGATCTCCTCTGCCGAAGCAGAGGATACCTACGAGGATGTCCTAGAGAGCCAGTCAGTGTCCTCATTGATTATGTTATTGCAAGTTGGCAACTCTGGCCCTGTCTTGATTTATAGCCTGCGTCCTGGCTGGATGCAAACGATGACTTCTTTGGTAAGGTCGACAGGACTTGGACAACGGCCAGGGCCCCAGGTCATCTGCGTCCACTACGGTCTCGTACGGAGTTGTCATCCAGACGGGTGTTAGGGTGTGGGGAGCCTTTCTCCGTAACATTAGCCATTATTTAATGCCGCGTCTAGCGGGTCCATGCAGCAAACAACGCCCCTCCCAATGGACCAAACCTGCTATTACCGCGACAAGGCAGGGCTTAAGTATCCTCAACGCCCCCGTCTGGCATTTGTAACTTTCTTGAGATCTCAGCCTCTCCCTCTCCCTTTCCACTCTCTCCGATTCTGCGAACGATTGTCATGGCGAGCCACTGCCATTCGGATCACGCTCTTCTCAGGTATTTTATACATACTATTACTTACTTTACTACATGTAGTCTTTACTGGCACCCTTCGTATCCTATCTGATTTCTACAGAGGTTTCCCCTTCTCATCGATCAAATATATATTCTTCTCACCATTTCTTCGCTCTTTTCAGAGAAGTTCTTCACACTCTTCCCCTATGGAGTCATGGGTAGGCATGACCTTTCTTCGGGCGCTTCCCCTGGCAAGCGACAGCTTTCGATCCTATCAGACAGTGTGCAGCGTCATATCTATAATTTAAAATATCTAGATAATCCTATCCTCTTCTTTTTCTTTTCTTCTTCTTTTTTGTGAAATGATGCAGTGATGTCCCTCGTGGACAGAAATGCTTCCCCTTTGTCGGCAACATTTCGACTATATCACCATCCCAGGAGAAGATCTATTCCGAGCCGATCTGCCCAACCTGCCACATGAGACTGGTCTCCTACCTACGCAGCAATTGAACCGGAATACGCCCCTTGCGACAATATGATTCAATTAATAAGAACCCAGGTTACTCGATTGCCACATTCATAGAGACGAGAGCGACTGATCGATCCCGAAAAGACAGCGCCCGTGCCACATACCCACAAGCGACAATATGTGTAGAAAGACTACTGACTAAAACGGACAACAACAGCAGCAGCAGCAATAACAGCAAATGATAATAAACACGCGAAGAAAGTATGATGCAAATGAAAGGAAACCTTTTCGATGTCATGACTCATTAAGGATTAAGCAAATTTTTGCCCGAGCAGCTCGTTTCTCTAAGAAGCAAAAATATGGCTCTGATTCCGACTCATCTATGCTTCCGATGCAGCTGCAGCTGCAGCAGCCCGTTGCTTGGAGCGCTGTTTGAGGTCTTCCGAGATAAGGTGACTGTCATCCAAGAACCCTTTCTGCACTTGGTCCTCGTCCACCATCTCGTTGTACATATGCTCCAGGAACTCAATCTGCTCCCGAATGAATTGTTTGGTCCCCTTCGTATCAAAAGGTCGGCGTGCCCTTTTGCGGTCTCGCATCAACCGGTTCATGTCTCTCAAGCGGTCCTGCAGTATGTCGAACCGGTATTCTGCGAACTGATGGTACAGTTCTCCGAGGTCAGAGATCGCCCGGACGGTGGTCAGAACAGTATCGTCCTTGACGGCAGAGGAACGGGGCCGAAAGGACGTCACCATGGTGATGCGTTCGGTTGTGCCCAACGCACGAAGAGCCTGATGCTCAATGTAACGACCCTGAAGGATGACCGCCGAACCCTGAAGGCCATTTAGCGACTTGTATGATTTAGGTATTTTTCTTTCTTTCCAAGATTGACTCACCATCTGTGGTCCTCGCACCTTCAGCACTTCGCCGTTGCCCTTCCGAAGGGCTGTCTCACCTCCCACCATCTCGGTACAATCGGACAGCATAGTCACACAGACGAAGGGATAGCTGTCTGTGTGCCAGTCTACAATGGGACTGTCATCCTCCCAAGGGCATCCCGCGACGCCTTCATCAGCGTCACGATTGGCCTTCTCAGCCACGGCCTTAAGAGCCTTGGCCTTCTCCTCTTCACTCTGGACGGAGATGTTGACATGACCAATTTCCCAATCCATCACGGGAACGAGGTCGATGCCTGCGATCTTGGAGATAATCCCGAGAACCTCGGGGCTCCTCCAGGCGTCGTACACAAACGGAGCATACCTGGGAAAAAGAATGAGATGTGAGTGTGAATTTCAACTTAGCTCTTTGGGAGAATCAACGGTGACGTACTCTGGTGCAAATCCTCGCAGTTGGCACTGGGCCAGATTACTTGAATACTGATAGTGTGTCCAGACTTCATCACTGAGAACTTCGGCTCTCATCTGTCTGATCGCTTCCTCAGTAAACAATGGGAAAGGTTCCGAGACCCCGACTGGAGAGACTCCACGGCTATCGGGATAGCCAAGCTCCTTCATGGTCCAGACTTTAGAAGGAGGTGTGAAGTTGAGGTGCTTCGATGGGTTGAAAGCTACGCGTTCAGATGGCGCAAGTGATTCCTTGATGCGAATCTGAGGCTTGCTTCCACTGACTGGCTTCCCTTTGGCCGGCGGCTGCAGTGCCGGACTCACAGGGAGTGAGGTGGAAGTGAGAGTCTCAACTGCCGCCATGACTCTATGCAAGACGTCCGTCAGCGATTCTTGATCAAAGAGACGAATCTGAACTGATCGACGAAAATATTGATTGAGGTCGACAAGAATGAACAAGGAGTGCAACTCACATTGCTGGGTATGTCCTAGACAGAAGGAGGTTCCCGTCGACGTAGGTATGCAGCAGGTGCAGGCAGCAGTCTGTGTGGGCCGGAGTCAAGCTAATATTTACTTGGAGACAGGTTCTCGCGACAACACAAATTGAACACAGAACAAGAAATATGAACGGTTACAGATCCGGACCAAGGCACCCCTTCGAGGAACCCAATATTTATATTTGAGGGACAGCTCTATCTAGTCGTTCTGACTCCATCGTCGACCCTCGACTCCAGCAACTCGCCACTTTTCCGCATCTGACAAGACAGTACGCAGAGCCGGCTCCTTTGGATCATTCCAAGTCAACAAGGTGTCCCCGCCATAGCGCTCGAAACTTCCTCATTGCTGCTTCGCAGTTATTGCTAAGACGACCAGGGGAACCCGTGGCGTAACGAACGATTTCTTGGACGTAATACGTTTCTGATTGCTTCTCTTCAAGGATAGCACCATCACGATCATTCGGCGAACTCAAACCTTAGATTGCGGAGCGTCCACGGTCGCGCCCCGGCCATTTGTCATCTCGTGATGCTCCTGGGTTCTAACACATCAGCAGTGTATGTTGTGGCGGATCCACCTGACGAGCCACTTACTGCATGGAAAATGTTCCTATGTTTGGTTTGGTATCGGAAGCCAGTGCTCCACATGCTGGCCTTGGAGCAGCGGCTATGCGGCGGGAAGCGACTCATTCCACCTAGTTGGCCACTTGATGACGAGAATCATTGGAACGGGATACAAGAGGTGATATCACCCTTTCCCTTGGTCTCGCTGGATCTACGACCTGTCAATCAGCACGAATATCCAGGCAAACCTGACTTCTAGCTGGCGCTGGACCAGGAAAAACTCCCAGAAATGATTCTTGGGATTATCTGACTGACAGAGAACCAAGCACAAATCATGAGATCATGATGGGATCTGTCCGGGCTCTGAGCGGAATAACGATAACATAACAAACTGGATCCGGTCGACGCGAAGTGTGGAGGACTACTGCAGCATCTGTGTCAGCCTGAGGCGGGAGCTTGCAGACGCTAGATCCACCACAAGCCTACACAATGGAAGTTTTGACTCATTTTGGGATGCATATTGGAGCAGTTCTGGATCACTGTCGCAGAAGATACCAGAGAAGGGATAAGCTCGCTATCGGCTCCGATACCGACAAGCCACTTCTTCTAATCTTGCCCTATCGTCCGGCAATGTGGGCAATCGCCGTTTCCTTCAGGTGTCTATGACAGCTGTGCTGGGGTGGCTTACACCCTGCCTTGGATGGGTCGCGGAGCCAGCAGGCAGAGGTGGGAACTGGCCCCAGTGATTCGCAGGATTCTTCCACGCATGGTATCTAATTGTGTCACTTGGTGCGAGATGGTCTCACTTCTGCGAAAGGATGGGAGGAGAGAGGAGGGGAAAGGAAGATGGCCCGGCTTTTCCGCCGGACAGAGTAGTCTGGCCGTCGGCACTACTGTTTCTGGTTGTAGTCGTTATTATTACAGCATGTTGTCACAGCCCCTTCGACTGTCCATGGCGGTCAACGTCCGCGCTAAATGGTGTCTCTGCTCCATACTCTAATTCATGGACGGTTTACTTCCTTGAGGGGGATCTGGATTCCGATAAGGAACTTCTGACCCGCACGGGCCAGCGCTGGAGAATCCCCAAGGTGGGGCCTAAGTCAGTCAACACTAAGAATAATGCTGCTGCGAATCTATGGGCTGGAAATAGTAGTGGCCCAGCTCTTCTCAAACTTTAGCAAACCCATCATGCGCCAACGATGCATCATTCTCCGGATTCCTGCTCGGTGATCCCGAGTCAAAAGGCATTGACTCCTCTTGCTGCGATGCTGCAACGTGCTCTGTCCACGAGAGAGCATCACATGTGATGCCAGTATAGATACTGTATAACTTTCCAGTCTCCGCAACTGCTAAGTCTTATAAGGTGCTGTTGCTAAAGAACCGTTTGGTCCTTTCACAATCACAGTTCATTCCATCTTGTACCCCTTCCGGGGCTGGTAGTGGAAATATGTAGCTCGACCGTGGTGATATTACTGATGATTGGATGCGATTTAGCTCATTGGGCAGCCCGCCGGAAGGAACCTAGGTCAGGCCGTCAAATTTCTCATTCCGACGTAATTCTTTTTTTTTTCTTCTATTCTGTCTTGGAGTGATATCTATTATTATCACCATTGTGCGGTACCACAATGAGGGAGAGTCGATTGGAAAGTCGATTGGACAACGGTGAAGGTTTGGGTGGTTGGTAACGGAGGGATCGATAAGACAGAAGATCATATCATATCACGAACCCGCCTTATCCTTCATGTCCACTCCGCAGAACATGAATGTCAAATTATCTTTCAAGTCAGGTACCCACCATGCATAACACGTGCCTTTCCCATCACGTGTCTGTGTCTTAGGCATGAAACAGCCCTACCCAAGCCGAAAACTGCAGGCGGTCTGGGAAGGTTGCCTGGACCGGCAATACAATTGAGCGCTCCGTCCGCTTCCCGGAATGAGGCAGGTCTCGACCCTCTCTACCCATGTATTATACCATTGTGCCACGTCGAAGAGAGCCGCATTCTTAGGCTTCCAGAATCCTCAAAAGACTTCTGTATTCTGGCCAACTATACAGGATGTCTTCCGCGACCAAAGAAGGCGACCAGACGGCCTGGGGAAAGGTCGAAAAGAGGTTTGAAAAGTCCGTCACATCACCTCTTCTCCCGTCTATCAATGAGCCTGGCAGTTTCGAATCCCCAATAGCCATACGAGCCAGTCGTCTTCCTCTTGTCTCATGGAAATGTGCTTGCGGGGGATAATGGTCACAATTACTCCGCCAGGCCAAATACTGGGATGGTGCCCAATCCGCAGTGGACAAGTCATTCTTCTCCGCAAGCCATTTCCCTTCTGCTATTACCGGTTTCGGGACTTTTCTTGTCCAGACTAACATTATGGTAGTGCGCTCTCGCTAACGGACTGAAATACAGCAAGAATGCCAGCGAGTATTTCGATCCCTGTCAGGAGTTTGCCGACCGCAGCATCAAGTGTATGCGCCGGAACGCGGGTGACCGAGACTTATGCTCTGATTACTTCCAGTAAGCATTGTCTGGACCCTTTCTCGGCATTTGTTCTTCCAAATTCGAGTGATATTCTCCATGGAATCTGATGATACTTGGGAATGAGGCCTAATTTTTTTTTCGGTAACGGAGCTGTCTGGATCGGGTTATTCCGAAGACCTATTTTTCGTCCATAGCACACTTCACTTTACGAGATGACCTTTTTTTTTCATTGATGGGCTCCATCTCCTTGGAACGCTCACTGATTTTGTTTTGGGTGTAGGGCTTATCGCGACTGCAAAAAAGAATGGGTGAGTGGTCCTGCGTTGGAGGATATTCGCTGTTATTGTCGACCGACCATATTGCCTTACCCATCCACTTCGTTCGCTTGTTGCATGTCATTTGGCCTTTGATCTTTATGGATCGACCAGCTGCGTCGGGTGTGATTTTGCATACCCTTGGAAACTGCATGATTATCAATTCTACGCCAGCATCCTGCTGATCGTCTATCAGTTGACTCAGAGAAAGCTAGCCAAGGCCGCCGCGAAATCCTCTTCCAAACAATAGTCGACAATCATGTTAAGATGTGATGTCTAGGCCTCATGGCAAGGGCCGAGGGAAGATGTTAGGAGGCTGGAAGCATTAATCCTCATTTTAGCAAAGTATCATTGCAGTCGACCATTGCAGAGGCCCTACGAGGCCTTTTTCACGAGGTGGTGTATGTCACTATCTCATCTATCTCATCTGGTGGAGTTTGGACAATGCTACCTAGCGTATGGCGTTTGCCGTTCTTTTGGGTTGCGATAGCCCCATTTGAACGTGCCTGTTGGGCCGATAAGCTAGGCGCCCGATACGCTTCCTGGGCTGCGCAAAACAATACTCCTTAGAGCAAGTCGGTGCTATCGTCTTGCCCCCCATTTGCATGAATCTCTACTGATCTCTTGTTTCGATCCTCTTTTCCGGGAAATCCCTTTATCTCCTCTTTACCGTTCTGGCGTAGGCTTTCCTCTTTCAGCCCCTGCCACTGATCGGCGAGCCTGGAATTCACACCTTGTACAGTACGGATGTATACTAGTTTAGGTTTTTAGCATGGATGGAGTTATTGACCTTTTTTTTTAAAAAAAAATCCACGTGAGCATAAAACCAGACAAATCCCAAATTCCACCGAGCATCACAGTCGACAGTTTGGAAAGTGCATTCGTAGAAGAACATGCTGAGTTTAAATCGATATGAGTCGTGACATGTTGCAAGTATCAAGGAATGTCAAGATATTTGAAATGCTATATAGAATAAAACCCTGGTAAGGCTCAGCTTAGGAAGAAAAGTCAAACAGAAAGGTGTGGGACATATACGAGAAGAAATCGAGATGATTCTCGCAGGATTTCTCAGGCACAGGTTCGCTATTTCTATTTGTCTAAGGGATAAATAGAAATTAATCTACATCATTAGTGTAGGAACTTAGTCACTATATACAGTACGTAAAAATGCCTTAAAAATAAAAAAAGCTTCTGTAACATGGAGACGACAGAATTATTAACTATATTCTTACAGTAAGTAGCCATCATTCATAATTATTTAGAAAATCCCAGCGAGTTTCAAAAGTATATAAAATTAATTGAGGGGAAGTGTTGAAAGTTATGGCCGAGGAATGACTGACATCACGCGTTCCCGCAATCATCTGTGTGCCAACGGCGGAAATCCGAGAAATTTCCCCGCGCTCACGTCGGATAGGCGCATATACTGTACAGCCAAACAAACCTGCTTCTCTGGACTTTCCTTTGGGTGTCTTTTGGTCTATTCTGCATCTGTTGCTTCTGCACACGCACGCGCCGAGCAAATACACAGATTGTTTTATCCGGGCCCCCGCCTGTGTCCCGCGGGGTTCCTGGACATGTCGACCTCGACCGACGCCGTTTTCCACCGGCGCAACAAGCAGATCCAAGATGCCATTGACGGGCAAAACCTTAAACAGGCGCTGCAGCTATGCGAGAAGCGGATAAAGAAAGGAGAAGATACGAGGTTTTTGAGGGTGAGATCTCTCCCAGCTCTGTTGATCTGTCTTGAAAGTGATATTTTTTTACCTCCTTCATGAATTGTCCTATACCCATTATATCGGGGCTCGAGCCTCCTCTTAGAGACAGAAAGTATTATCTGGAGCTATGACAGAATGCTGATACTTGACGAATCACTGTATAGGCATGGAAAGCACACATTCTCTTCCGCCATGCCGATGAAATTCACCGCCAGCGAGGAATCGCCGAAACCCTCGAAATCTGCAACCTCGAGCCCCCGACTACAGACTTGGATACGCTTGACATACTACATCAGACTCTGCAGAAATTGGACGGCCATGAGGCCACGATGCGCGGGATCTGGGAAAAGGCTGCAAAGGCCAAGCCGCAGGACTTGGAGGTACAGATGAGATGGTTCACGTATGCGTTCGAGGACGGGGATTGGAAGTCGGCGCAAAAGGTCAGTGGTTTTATTTTTATCCCTGTGTTCTGGGTTGTTATCGTTCCGCAGTGCTGATTTTTGTAGGCCGCAATGAGCCTCCAGAATAACTTCCCTAAATCGCGCAAGTACTATTTCTGGGCCATCTTCCTTTGCTACCTGATCACTGTTGATCCGTCCGCCTCAGATGCGGATCGCAAGCTCTTTGGCACGTTGGCATATCGCATGATCTCCAAGGCTGCTGAAAGCGTTCCTGCCGATCCGGTATGCATAAATTTCCTTCAATGAGCCCTTGCCATCTTTATTCCGCTTCTTGAATGCATTTTTCGCTTCACTTTTGACTCACCGCAATCTGTTGTATCATGCAGAAAGAATTGCTGAGCCCCCCTAGAGCTATACAAACCGCCGAAGAACTTTTCCTTCTTATCAAAATCTTCGAGTCTCAAGGGCGCAACGAAGAGATCGTGAAAATCCTCGACAGCGAAAATCTCGGCATTAAATCACGCATCGTGCAGAACGACTGGTTCTTCGTCAGGGCCAAGCTGCTCAATCTGGAGAAGGCAGGATTGTGGACTGATGGGCTGGGATTTGCACGAGACCTGCTCACAATTCCTGATGATGAGGAGGCCGCCAAGGCTGCCCTTAAAGAAAGGGACGACTGGGGGGTTTGGGAATTGCTGGTATCCGCGACCAAGAAGATAGACAATCCTGAGTAAGTCGTCGAATATTTTTCGGGTCTAACTGGGTTTCTCCCGCTGACTATGGACATCAAGCACGACCAAGCAAACGCAGGAGTTCCTGGAGGAATTCATCCGACGTTTCCCAAAATCACGCAACGCACAACTGGCTCTCTTTGACCTCACCTTGTGGAAGATACAGACCGGCGTTCTTACTAACACTGATCTACTCAATGCTTGCAAGGCATATTATGACCGTAATAGCAACAAACTTTTCTGCTTCGGTGATTTGCGAAAATATGTAGTGAATCTAGGGAAAGACGAGATCAGCGACTTTGTCGACCATGTCCTCCAGAGCGCAGATAAGTCGAGCAGTGAAAAGGACGTATGTAGTCGTTTCCCTCCCGATTATGTGGTCAAGGCTGATCCCTTCCAGGGAGTTGCGAAAATCAATGCGCTCAAACTTGAATACTGTTTCCGGTTATTTTCCGACGACGGTACCTCAAGGGACGAGGTCGAAGGCTTTGTCTCGCGCTGTCTACAGGCGTATCGACAAGCGGAGCGTCCCAAGCCAGATGCGTCGCCATCGACAATTGAGAACCGGCCTGCCGACGATCTCTGCCTGCTCGCGGTCATGGCTCTTATCCGTATTAGCGATAACTGGCAGAGAAGCCAGCAAAATAAGTCGCCTAGCTCTGTGCTTATTCGTGCAGCCGGCATTCTGGAACGTCTTTTACTGGATTCACCGCACAATTACCAGGCTTTGCTACTCTTAGTGAGGCTGTATCTTCTCCTCGGAGCTGGATCTATCGCCCTGAAAACCTTCAGCAAACTGTCCGTGAAACAGATGCAGAACGAAACAGTCGGACATAATCTCTTTACCCGTCTTTCCACCGTTCACCCACACTCAGCGCCTCCAATCGAGGGTGCGGAATACAAGGATTTTAATCCGCAATCGGCGCTCGTGCAAGCCCTCACCTTCTATCGGAACGCAGATGTGACTGCAACGAAATCACGCACCAATGGTCTCAATTATGGCAGTTATGTCAACATCGAAGGCAGTATTGACCTTCAGAAGCGGCTAAGGCAAAGCATTTGCAGACGGATGTGGGCCTTGGACGTGCGACGTATGCAGAGGCTGGTCGGTGGAGATCCAATGAGTCGTTACGATGAATTAGGTTAGTTTGTCTGAGGATTGAACTGATAAGAGACTTCAATTGACACTGTCAAACTTGTAGCGGCAGATACATCTCCGTTGATTGACCAGCGGACATTTGATGCCTTTATGAACTGTGAAGCACCGAACCGGCCGACATTCGAGGAGCAGCTGCGTGTCGGGCCCCTGCCTCGGGTATGTCCCCGCGGTGATAGTCTGTGAATGGAGAAAGCTGACAAGAACACAGGACCGCTGGATCAAATCCGCTAGGGAGACTGACCGGCTCTTTTCTCTCTTGAAAAAGATGGCAGCTCAAACACCAGTGAAGCTGGAGACTGAGTTGCCTGCCCTTGAAGAATTGACCTTATCGGATGAGGGAGATGTCGACATGACACCTTCCGAAAGGGACAACGCGAAGATTCATCTGGTCCTTCTCAAGGTGGTGTCTCTTCTCAATGAGTCAAAATCCGTCAAAGGGGAAGAGTTGGAAGGCCTCCTTACACAGGTTGAGGATTGGCTAACAGCGACGTTGGAGTCTGTTTCCTCTGAGACCACTGCTTTCGCAGACACGACCATATCCTTGCAATCTGGAAAACCGTCTGTGCCGTCCTGGCTGTATCTTCATAAAAGCTTCACCGTTCTCGAGACCCTCAAGGCTGTGGCTCAGGTGCTGTCTGTGTCTTCCAGGAAGTCTTCCAAGTCAGGGGCAAAGATTCCCAAAGAGCGCGCCGAGCGTCTTGGGGAACTAGTGGGTAAGGTGTACGAGTTCATCAAATCCAATACCCGTACTCTGAAATCACACATCTCGGAGCCTGGCATGCTGGGAGCCTTGATTGATCTGGTCATGGTTGGCGATTCTGATGATGGTGGAAGTAGCGAGCTCCGCAATGAGCTGGAGAACACGCTTGAGTCCGGTTCGTTGGAGGTATTCTGTGGGGGGTTGATGGGAAGTTGGGAAGAGGGACTGGACGGGATTCTGTCGGTTGTTATCTAGTGCAGATTCTCATCTATATAGCCTGCTTGAAGAAGAAAGATACCGCCAATCTAGCCGATAAAATGAGTATTCAGCAAAAGATCGCTCCCGTAGACCTTCCCAAGAATGAGTTGTCCTTATCTCATGTACATAGTAAAGACTACTTAAGTAGCTTAGGGTCCTAAGGATTAATCATTAATATTCATTAACTACCTACGTAGATGTTTCCAACAATGGTTGAACGATTATCAACGGAACCCTTGATTCTGCCAACAAAATCCCAAGGCGGTATCCATTACTATCCCATAACAAGCAGGCGGTACATGGATTTGACTAGCCTAATAGGAATTTGCACGTGTCCCAGAAACCTCGCATCAAAAAACCCCAATTTTTCGACCTCTCTGCTCTAACATTTTGCATGGTGGGTTCGGATGGTCAGGTCAGGTCAGCTTCTCTGCCTGAGGTGTCCAGCATCTGTACCTCTACCATCACGTGGCTGAAGGAAGGAGGTTTTAGTGCGACCTACTCCATAGGTAGCTGGTTTACTTCTGACTGCCTGACTATAAGTGAAAGTGAGGAATAATGTGCAAATCTTTTGGTATATGTACTGGCTACTGGTGTATTATTACCGTATACAGAGTACTCCATACTCAGTAGTCCATCGATACCTGAATCACGTGAAGACTTTCCATGGAAGAAGGTTGGTTGAAAGCTTGGACCTACCCTCTTCAGTACTAGTGCATGTTCCATAGGGCACAAGACTTAAACCTAAGCCCTAAACCCTACTTCTCGCGTACGGCACTCCACTCCCGCAACCCGCCAACCAACCAAACCCTACCCTCGAATTTGGCCCTGCACATCGTCGACTTTGACTGATCCGACCGACCGACCGACGACAATCGACGCAACGTCGACGACGACGACGACGACAACCTCAGCAACCCACTTGTCGCCAACACCCTCGCGAGCCTCCTCGGACAAACAACCGTCGTGATGGCGAAAGAACGCACCGGAATCGCTGTCGGCTTGAACAAGGGCCACGTATGTCATCCTCTCTTTTCCTTCGCTGTTTTCCTTTCCCATCGGTGTTTCGAACAGCTTCTCTGGTCGTCCCTGTTGCGGTCCTGAAAGGAACGAAAATACTGCTGCAGACCTGTGGATCATTACGACCATCACGTCTCTGTGCAGTCATTTCTACTAGGGCCATGACCTGAGAAGAAGCAAAGAACACGAGACGTCAAAAATATACACGAGCCTAGGCTAACTCACGCCCCGTGATGATATATAGAAAACCACTCCTCTGGAGACCAAGCCCCGTATCAGCCGCACCAAGGGTCACCTGTCCCGCCGCACTGCCTTCGTTCGCGAAATCATCAAGGAGGTCGCCGGTCTGGCTCCGTATGAGCGCCGCGTTGTCGAATTGCTGAGGAACTCTCAGGACAAGAGGGCGAGGAAGCTGGCCAAGAAGAGGGTACGTTGGTTTCCTTTGTGTTGTCGACACTCGTTTCGTCGGATATATACCACAATGGGACCATGATGGATGTGTTTGGTTCGAATACATGCTAATTATCCTCTTTTACTTGCAACAGCTCGGTACCATTGGCCGTGCCAAGCGGAAGGTCGACGAGATGCAGAAGATCATTGCGGAATCCAGACGGGCTCACTAAATTTGTCGTTTCGCTCGCTCGTACAACCCGCTCTCTGTCTGTTCCTATCTGTCTCTTCTCGCTTCTTTCTGTTTGCCTCTCTATTTTCTTCTGTTCCTATTAGATTCCACGAGACGATATGCGCGCAAGTCAAAACGCTGGATCTAATCTAAGAGTGAGGATCGATCGATCTACTGGGGTCTTGTCTTTTTCTTCGTGTCAAGTGCATTGATGCAGATGGGGGAAATGAAATGATGTACGGATGGATGGATGGAATGGTGGTAATCTGATGGAGATTCCACCAAGCCAAGCAAGCAAGACAAGCAAGTGCATGCACACTCGCCTTGCCTTGTTCTGCCTTGTTCTGCTCAAGAAATACAGTATACCAAGCAGGCAGGACGACAAAAAACATGAAAAGATAAAAATGGAAATGTGAAAACTACGATCCAATCAAGTCAATGGCCACAATTTTGAGAAAAAAAATATCCACAACATCCATGATATCCATATCCCCATCCGAAGGATATTCATATCTATATCTATACTGTATCCATATCCATATCCAAAAGGATAGATATTCATCTATCTATCTATCTACCATATGGATGGTCCCTTCCGATTCAGTACAGACTCCGGAAAAGTAACCGACAATATCTACCCCAGAAAATTGACGAAATGTCTCGAGACACCCTGGAGAAGAGGGAGTTAATTCCCCGTGGGGTTTGAATCGTGGTCAAACTTGTAAGGGATTTACCTTTTTTATTGATCTGATCTGGTCAGCTCAGATGGATCAGAGATGGGTCTCATATCATATCACATTTTGCTATTAATTTCATTCCACTTTTGCTCGTCAAATCGCGATGCATATTTACAGTACAGTAGACGAGACGCGGCAACGATTACAGCCTGCTCATCAAATCATCATTTCTTGCTCATTCATCATTTCTTGCCGGGCATCTTAAACCACTTCGGCATCCCCCCGCCGCCTCCTCTCCGCTCACTCGATTTACTTTTACTACTTTCTCCATCTTCACTTCTCACAAGTCTGCCTAACGAGGACTTGTCCACTGGCTCTTCTTCGTCCGCGATAGTGGGCACAGTGGGAATGTGGATATCCTGGGCTTGGCTGCGGAGTTCTGGCTTCAACAGGTTGGCGCCGCTCCCCCGTGCCGCTGGCGAGGCTTGATCGTCCCAGGTGAAGTTGATCAGTACCCTTCCTCTCATCCCGAAATCTTTGATTAGGTATGTCTGGTCTGAATCCGATATCGTCTGGCTCCTGCTTCCTCCTAGACGAGCTTGGCCACCACCGCCGCCGCCGAACAGCGTCAACGAGAACTTCTCACCGGCGATCGTGTCGGTCAAGCAGCTTCTCACGAAATTGTAGAGCGTCGCCCCCGTATCTAACTGCCCGAATTTGGCGACTACCTGGCTTTGTTCCGGGAACCGGATCTTGACCTCGACCTCCTTGATGCCTGCCAGCTTCTCCTGCTCTGCAGCTGCCTTTTCGGCGATCTCGGCGTCACTCATCAGACGCGTGTTCCGAGATAACCGGCTGAGCCGTTCCTGGTGGGATTTGGCATGTTCAATGGTGGGCACGTAATCTTCCTCATTATGGTCAGCCAAGGCGGAAAGCGGAGTTGTGCTCGTGGGTGGACGATAGACGGTAACAGGCCGTGACGAAACTGATGGGCTGGCTGATGTTTCTGAGGGTGCAAGTTGAGACGGTTCGGATGACTCTATAGAAACGGGAGCGGGCTGTGTAGAAGAAACGATCTGAGAGATCTGTTCCGTCGGCTGAGCCAGTGCTGTTTGTTCAGGTGCGACGTTCTCTGCCGCTGCAGGACTAGTTTGATCCTCAAAAGCCTTAAAGTATTCCGTAATCTTCGCCTTCGCCTCCTCCAGCGGCTCCCGTGTTGTCCGAAAGCTCAGCCGCAGGAGCACATTCCCACTGTTGAACCCCAGCTGTGCCAGTGACTTTTGCAGATCCTCAAAAGATGACAGCTCTCTTCCCATGGCCCGGATGACTGGTGTCTGATAGTATAGCCTTCCGGCGCCAGCATCCCCGCTGTCCGTTGCAGGGCCTCCGCGGCCTGTGAGATTTCGGGTCGTTCCATTCCCTGCCACGCCCGCCTCAAATTTTCGTAGTACCTGCCACAGCGTCGTAGTGCTCGGGAACTTGTCCATAAGGCGTCCATTCGGGGCCCCTTGCGCTTCGGCTTCAGGGAGCTGTAGGGCGACGTTGACGACTGAAGGCGATCGGGAGAGCTGAACCAGTTCCAGCTTCGCACCGGAACTCAGGCCCGCCAGGCGAACAGAAAGTGAGAGATCGAGCTGTTTACTCTGGTATCTTTCGTGCGACACATCTCCGTCAGTTGACCAATTTCTTCCCCGCGACAGTACCCATTTTGACTTACTTCAGACCATACTGGCTCGCATCGAAGCCCAATTTGGCGCATGCCTCGTGCAAGACATCTGCCAGAGGCTTCGATGGAGTGGTCTTGACCACAGCTCTGCGAGCCGTCGAGTCAATCACCACGACGTGGGAGCTCATGGTCGGCGGTGGGTAGACCGGGCGTGCGATTGCGGGGCAGCCACCAGCTTTCAGATCAGTAGAACAGCAGGGATATGTAGCTGCGACAGAGGAACAGAACCGTCAGAAAACAGTGAGACCCTTCGTATGATCGTATTAGCCAGATAATAAGAAAGAGTACGAGCGTGTTTGAAGAACGACCTGTTTCTACGTGTTTCGGCGTACGCAGGCACCGGCGGCAAAGCGTCATCGGTCACTGCACTTGCATCTCACATGGTTCTGCGAAGGCACGGGTGGCCCGAGCTTCCACCTCACGCGTGTCTCTGGCCGCCTGGAGAACAGCCCAGCATCACTGCCCTCTCCACCCCATCAATCCCACTTCATATCACTTTTCTCTTGTCTTTTTCTACTTGAGGCCTTTGCTGTTGTCTGCCTCTGTTACTTTCTTCAGTTACGACCCGAGAATCGTCCACCATGGTGAGTTGTCGACATCCTGTCCTGGTTCGACATACCCAGCTAACCAATTCTCTAGAGCTCTCCCTTCGACATCAGTACGGTTATCTTCTCTTTCTTTCTGTGCTGCTCTTTCCGTCGATTACCATGCTAAAGCTTAATCCCTAGATGGCGGCGCCTGCGTGGCCATGGTGGGCAAGGACTGCGTCGCAATCGCCTGCGATCTCCGCCTGGGCATGCAAGCCCTCACCGTCGCGAACAACTTCCCCAAGATCTTCAACTACGCGCCCTCGACCTATCTCGGTATGACGGGCCTCGCCACGGACGTGGCCACCGTCTCCGAGCTTTTCCGCTACAAGGTCAACCTGTACCGGCTGCGCGAGGAGCGACACATCTCTCCGCAGACCCTGGCCAACCTCGTCAGCTCGAGTCTGTATGAGCGACGGTTCGGCCCTTGGTTTGTCAGCCCAGTGGTCGCAGGCATCAATCACACGACGGGGAAGCCCTTCATCTGCGGCTTCGACAGCATCGGGTGTATTGATTATGCCAAGGACTTTATTGTGAGCGGCACCGCCAGCGAGCAGCTGTTTGGTACCTGCGAGAGTCTGTGGGAGCCGGATCTGGTATGTCCAGTAATCTCTTTTCAGCTTTTTTTTTTTAAAAAAAAATTTCTGCTTACCAACATGGCGTCTACAGGGCCCCGAGGAACTCTTCGAGACCATTTCCCAAGCACTTCTCAACGCCGTCGACCGAGACGCCCTCTCCGGTTGGGGTGCATACGTGTATATCATAGAGAAGGACAAGGTCACGAAGCGATTACTAAAGGGAAGGCAAGATTAGACGGGTTTGGGCCATCTGTAATGTCTTTTTTTTTGAAAGGTTTTCTTCAATTTCATTTTCCCTCATCCTACTGGGATTTTCTTTACTCCTCGCAAAACGAAAAAGAGTACGTTATGGCGTCCATGACCGTGGTGTCGGATGGGAACCTCGTCAATGTTACCTACCTACCTATCTGCTTACCCAGGTAGGGTGATTATGATCCACATAAACGTGGTTGGGTTGGGTTGGCAGTGCATGAGGTAGATTTCTAAGAAGACTCTCAAAAGTCTTGTTACTAATCCAAATCCATCGGGTTGATGGCATCTTGGTCTGTGATTTTCCTTTGGGAACTCCTTTGCGAGATAGATAGGTTGGAACTATCGGGGGTATTTTGGTCGTTGTAACTGGATGATATCAACATTCCATCTCCTAGACATGGTCAGGCAGATTAATAGCCATCCCGTCCGGTCACGACCCCATAGGCTTGTCCCGTCTTAGCCAGAAATGCCTTCAGATCTCCAGCTAAGATCTCCGGCACTTCCCACGCTGCAAAGTGGCCTCCCTTCTCCATCTCCGACTCCCGGACCACGTTCCCGATGGCCCGGTTCCAGATCATGGGGGGAACTGAGAATCTCTCGCAGGAAATGGGCCACCGCAATTTTAACCTGGGAGGGTGCATAGCTCGAGAGCACGTCCGCCCGAGACATGGCCCCGGGCAGAGACTTGGACGGGTGTGTCGACTCGTAGTAGATCCGCAGCGAGGCGGCTGGACCAGCACGTGAGAAGAGATAGATACAAACCCACAACAGGATCTCGTCGTCCGTCTACGGGTACGAGTCCGTCCAGGCGTGCAGCTTCTCGTAGATCCAGGCAAGCAGCCCGACGGGACTGTCATGCAGACCGTATCCGAGTGTCTGGGGTCGCGTGTCCTGCTGCTTCATGTAGTCACTGCCCTCGTTGAGATAGTCCAGGGTGACGGCCAGTTTGGCTCGGTCCTTACGGGAGAAGGGCAGCGTCAGAAGCGACTGAAGGAACAAGATCGGGTTCCGCCATGGGTAAGGGGGCTCCAGGGGGATGAAGTGGACAGCCTTGACGTGATCGGGGTAGAGCTTGGCCATGGCGCGAGCGATAATGGCGCCCCAGTCTCCGCCTTGAAGGACTGGATTTCTTGTCAATTGAAAGAGAATAGTATTGAGAAATAAATTTCAAGCCGTGATGGTTCTGTTAAGGTAAGAAAGGACAGAAAAACTGACCATACTCCGAATATCCGAGTGCCATCATCACGGCATGCATGGCTTCAGCATATTGGACCAGTCCAAAGCCTTTCTATAATTAATTAGACAGATAAACTAAACCAGAGGAAGAAAAAGAAAGGAAGTACCTTCTTTACACCTTCTGAGAAACCAAAGTTAGGCAACGAAGGCGCCACCACATCAAAAGCGGGTTGATTCTCATCTTCGTCTTCCGTCAACAGGGGAAGCAGTTTCATGACCTCGATAAAGCTGCCAGGCCCTAAGCAATTTTACAATTTTCGTGCGTCAGCTTAGTTGTCATGAAACAAGAGTATCAAAAGTTCACGTCGCTCTCTATGCTCTTTCCACACTTACATCCATGCAGAAACAGCAACGGAATCGCCTTCCTGCCCTTCGCCTTACTCGTCTGATACACAAAATGAATCTCCAACTCGCCAAACCAGGCAACCTGGACGGTGGTCACCGACCGATAAAACAACGTGAAAGCACCGAATCCCTTTGCGCTGACCTCGAGTCGTCCGATCATCTACGCGTTAGGAATGCAATATCAAAGATAGACCCGCACGTCCTGCTAGAACAGCTGGATGCTCCTCATCGCCCCAAATGGCAGACAATTCTCACTGATTGGGTATCGGTAAAGGTTCCATTACCTCTATTCAAAGAATGGCATGGCAGATGTGGTGATTGGGATCATCTTTACTACGAGTACAATGCTCTCACCGAATGACTACTGATCAAATGTATGCCCTCCGATATCCACGAAAGCATACCAAGCGCGTTCCTTCAGCAAGTATACCAGGAGACACTCAATCTGAGTGATTCAGCTCAGCAGGATCTCAAGATGGGCATGACGAAAAGTATGGTTACCACATGAATTTGAGGTGATTTGCAGATAGACTGACATTCTTCTACACTTTACAGGTTTCAAATACCCAAATATAAACATGGGAACAAAGAAAGAAGCAGACGCATTCGTCAGGATCTGGCCTCGCAAGCATCCGGCGATTGTTCTGAAGTCTGGATGGTCCGAGCCAGAGAGAGATCTTGAGGATGCGCGACTCTGGTTGCTTGGGACCGATCCGCCAGTCGAACGTGTGATCCTTATCCAACACGTCGAGACAAAACTCCTCCACGACGATCGCCCAGAGGACGAGAAAGCGGAACGGAAATTTACGGAAGCAGAAGCAGAGGAACTTCTGAGGATGGCACGTCGCTTCACTGCATTGGACTGGGAGACAAAGAAGAACCAGCGGATGGCGAAGAAAAGACTGCCGCGGCCGAGTCGAAAGATGCAGCAGACGAGCATGTTATGCAGGAGCTGCTAATCGACGAGCTCCTGGAGGCCAATGGCAGAGATGATCTTATGAAGCCCTTACTTGGGCCTGTCAAATCAACATTAGCCGTATTCCGTCCGGTGCGGGAGGGAGACGAGCCAGAAAGGATTGTTCGTAAAACTGTTGCGACGGATAAGGGCAACGTGATTCAAGAGATATATCGAGAATTTGAGGAAGAGATATATCCTACGGAATCTATTGTGAGACTGAGCATGCCTTGGGGAGAACTTATAAAATCTCCACCGCCCTCTTTTACCCAGCGAGATCTGAAAGAGAATTTTTCACTGAACCTTCAGAAATTCAACAAAATTGTTGAACAAGCGATCGAGGACCAAATTAAAACGAATGCCCATACTCGTGCGGTAGCGATCCTCGAGAGACATGGAGAAATCCCCTGTTATCCCTCTCACTCAGCGCTGAAGAACGGAACTGGACCCAGGATGTTGGACGGACGCGCTGCCGATGGCCCCTATGCACCGTCGGACGCTGACTCTCAAAGTCCCCCAAGGAAGAAGAGAAAGGATTAGGCGGTTTGGCGATCAACTACCCTCCCAGCTTCGAGATATGTCTTGTGATTGCTGAACATGGCTGGTCGTGCGACTTAGAACCAAATGCAAACTCAAAGGCCTGACAGGAAGGGTTTCATGTTTTAGACTCAACTGTTTCCTGTTATCAAGACGGATTAAGAGTGATGGATTAAGAGTCCATCATTACCAGTCCAATCATGGAAGTTCTATATTGTTACTTTTCTGTTATCATAATCTTCACAGACATGCAGTGTATGATACAGGTTTCTTCGAGACGTTTCTTCAGAGAATGACGTAAGGTTGATGCTAATGGCGGATGCGGGATGCTGGAGAAGCAAGGGACATTAAATGACACTTACACACAAATTAATAGGGGCATTTCTCAGTATGAAGTTAGCTAGTCGTGTATGATAAGCTTGCGTTGCTTACGCTGTTGAGAATGAAATACCAGGCATATCTCACGTATGAGTGGTTGATGATGTTTGCTTGCTAAAGACTATATGGACTATCACATGGTGTATCATCCATTGACTGAACGATGAACAAGCTCAACATGTCATAAAAAATCATTGGTAGGATTCGTTTTTAGCAATACTGACGCGCTATAATGCTGCAAAGCACCCTTACCTTGGTTGGAAGCGTGGATGCTCAGCAAGTCTGCTATGTCACGTGATCCTACGGAAGGTCTCCAATTGACCTGCAAAACTGTCAGCCCACTAATCAGGTGACACCTTTATATCACGTGATCAATTCCTTATGTAGCTAGTTCGCTCCTAGTAGACAATCCAGAGGGAAGAAAAAACTAAGGTATCACGTGGTCACACTAGTCCTGGATAGGAAAGTACATTCCTGATGAGATAGGTGTCCGCGAGCCAGCAAGGATGGCGCCTAACCCAAAATGGTTAAATCACATGATCACTAAACCTCATCAGGTAACTCCCCAACTTACGGTTTACCTAGGTAAGTATGTACGACGCTCTTTCCCAGCTAGGTATGTATGTCTGTGATATCAGCGGGGATCCAAACTCCTTTTGGCAGTCGCGGATTCATTAACCTCGGCACGTGCATGTCCAATCGGCTGGACTGAACACACTTTGGAGTCCATTGTCACAAACACAGTCGAGGTGCAAACGAAAAAGAGAAAAGAAAGAGAGAAACAGAGAGGGATGGAGGGAGAGACAGAGACAGAGAGAGAAGATCAGAGTACTACAATCTCTGTAGCAAGGAAATGACAGTTATCAATTACGACTGGTTGGATGGCACCAGATCTCTTGGCTCCGCAACTGCATACTTCATAATACTCCGTAGATAGTAAGGTACACATGGCAGTGATGTGTTCACCGTCAGGCTGAAACCTTAACCATACTCAGATAGTAATATAGTAATATTAATAATATTAGAAAGATCTGGTCTAATTAATCACTGATGGGTACCTAATCTCGGCGACCGTTGTCGGCACCGATGCGATCCAGACAAACATGGATCGGTGTCTACGGTGCTACCATGGTACGCCTGATCCTCCAGCGTCACAAACCCTGGCCGATGACATGATCGATGCAGACCGCAATGGCGATCGGAATGCGGGGAGCCCATCGCCAAAGTCGACCAGGCATAGATTCATTGCCTGTCATTAGCCAGCAATCGACGCCTTCAAGGATCCTGGTCATGGGAATGATGAAAGAATGAATTGATTGATGGACGATTGATCGATCGACTGAGACGACAGCAGTGGGTGCGTTGATTCGGGCGGTGGTTCTAGAATTATTGGCGCCCAGGAGTCTAGATCCAGACCGTCGGTCTCCCCGCCCGTTCCCGTTCCGTCCAGATACAGGACGCTTTGCCTCAGCTGATTCGCGCAGCTGATCATCACCTTGCCACTGGGTCAAAAGATAGCAACATCCTCCGTTCCAGAAAAGAAGAAGAACCCGGAAAAGTAAAATGGAAAGAAACGAAAAGAAAAAGAAGGGAAAGAGAAGTTAGGCAGAGAACTCGGGAGCACAATTACGATTGTCGTAGGTCTCAGACGGTGACACAGAAAGAGGCTTATACACGGAATGTATTAAATGTATTAAGGCTCCAGTCATTTCTAATGAACCAGGTTCTGCTCTGGGTCGATAATAATAATCATAACCTAGAGACGTAACCGTGCAGATAGGGACATCCGGATTCCTCGGCCTGCATGGCTGATGCTTAAACTTTACCTTTAATACTGACTCTCTTACTCTATTCAGCCAATCTGCCTGCAGGCTGGCCTGGATCTTGCCCGCCTGCTCCGTGCTGCAGCAGGCTCCGACTTGACTCAACTCCTGCGCATCTCTTCTCTTCACAGGAGTTCTGATCTGACGTTCTTTCGTCTCTGTCTTCGCGACTACGGGGGCCGCCCCCATATTGCAGACGATCGACAAGCTTGGCTTGCCCTCGCATTCAACGACCAACCGAATTCAATCACCAAAAAAGTACATCAAGGGTGTTGCTGCCGTGCTTGCTTTTGTCAGTTTGACATCAACTCCATCGGTCTGGAACCGTCGTTATCAGTGGTTATACTTCGGGTAGAGTTAGATAGAGAATCCCCGGAGATAAGCCTCTGCTGCGTCTATCATTGCTCAATGCTTTCACACCAAGTCATGTAAGTCCAAGGATTCGACGTACCTGGCGGTCTTGTTCTTCTAGAGCCGTGATGATGGTGTCGAGGCCGACTGATCGCTGTCATACATTCTTCCCTGCTAACCGCATCTCCAGCACAGAAAACCACACGCTCGACAACTCGTCGGGACAGCTATCTGTGACCTTTATGATTCCGCAATAGAACCTTATACACTGGCGTTGCTCATTACCCCCTGTCGCCGACACCATGGCGGATCCCGAAAAGTTGAAGAGCAACCATGACGGGGCCAGCGATTTTCCATTCCAGCTCCGAAAGTCTCTGTGTCTGTCCAGTGAGCAACCTGGTGTTGCCGTTTACCACGGAGATATGGAGTTTTCCAGGTCGATCAGCAAGCACTTCGACGCCAGCGAAAGCAATGCAGTGGAACGGCTGATGGCCCTCAAGAATGCTCTGAGGGTCGCAGACACAGAGACATTCTGGAAGCGACTCTTGGAAGATCTCACGTCGCTCTGTAACGCCCAGTATGGATTCGTGGTCAAGAGACTTTCCGCTGATGAGACGGATCGCGCTAAGGAACTATCATCGATTGGCGAGCCGGGCTCCCATCTTCTGACCCTCGCCTTCTACTATAATGATGGCCACGGGATACAAGGGTGGCATCGAGACTATAAATTCCCCGTGTGCGGCGCGCCTTGTGCTCACATGAGGCATGACAAGGTCTTTGTGATTCCGGACAAGTTCTCCTCCTTTATCAATTACGACCCTACCGATCTTCCCTTTTCTGCAGAGGCATATCTGGCCGTTCCCTTATTTACGGGAGACAGGTGCATCGGTCATTTTGGACTGATGTGGTCCGAAGAGGGTCTCCGGAATAAGAAACTGTCCTGGTCCTATCTGGAATTGCTTCTGCACTCCCTGGAAGACTTAGTCACTCAGCGAGCATTGGATGAGGGCACGCGGCACGACACTCTGTCCGAGTCGCTATTTCCGACGCCAAAGGATACGAATAAATCCCACTCTGCCTCGTCCCCTCCTCCCCCCATCTTCTCTTATCCCCTCAAACCGTATGCGCCAAGCCTCTCTCACGAGCTGAGGACACCCATGCAAGGTGTGGTGGGTATGTTGGATGTCATGCATGCAAACGTTGAAGAAGCCATCGATGCCAAAGTCACCGCCAAATCGTCTCGGCTTCTTCAGGACTTGAAGGAGAATATCGAGCTGATCCAAGGTGAGCAGATGATGCAGTTACAGTCCAGCTGCTCTATTATAGTCGCTGACCCAATCATCGTGTACAGACAGCGCCAGACGTGCCGTAGAAGCGGCCGATAACGTCGTCCACGCGTATGATCTCAACATGGAGATTCCTGAGACTCCGCGCAAGGTTGCGGAGAATGAAGCTCTGGATGATCCTCTACCCCCATCAGCCGTGACATTCGACAGCCGTCCAAACAGCAGCAATCTTCCTGTTAATCCTTACAAACGCCAACGCAGCCACTCAGTCGACTGGACTTACGGACCCGCACCAAAGCATAGATCACGCCGGAACCTTTCGCAAGGATCGCTCTCGCCCCGCAGCGAGGTCAAGAATGCGGTCCAAGAAAGTGACAAGATTGTCTATTCGCCGACAAGAGGCCGCATCGAAGAAGTGGTTGTCAATGCAGTTGCCCAGCGTCCGTCGCTCGCGGCGCGGAGAGCGGCTCCCCAGATGCTGATGGAAGGAGGCAGCTGGATCCCATCAGTTTTGCGACATACCAAGATTCGGGACCTTCTCCACTTGGTCATCAACGAGTCCCTCCATGTGGGCGGGCGTCCGGAGTCAACGATGAGTGAGACCACTCCATTGGGAGAACGGATTGAGGTTCATGCACGATCCTCCAACGGAGAAACCTGCGTCAAGGTCATTGAGTGGTCGGTGGACTCCCGGGTGCCAGACACTCTGCTAGTCGATGAACGGGATCTCGCCAAGCTGATCTCTTGCGTCTTCCTGAATGCGGTCAAGTTCACCGAGAGCGGCGACATTACCGTATCAGCAACCCTGAGCAGCAGAGGGCAGTACATCCGCATCAACGTTCGCGATACAGGCACTGGCATCCCGGAGGCATTCCTGCCGAATCTCTTCAAGCCGTTCGCTCGCGAAGATGACTCGACAACGCGGACGAAGGACGGTCTTGGGCTCGGACTGCTCGTGGCCAAAGGCCTCTCCAGGAAAATGGGCGGAGACCTGATCTGCGTGCGCTCGTCGACATCTGGGCCGGATCGTGGATCCGAATTCGAAATCCGCGTGCCCATCAGCCCAAGTGGAAACTCGTGTCGACCAGTCACTCCGTACAATGAATGCACGACACCATCGCAATCTGATCAGCCGCCGTTTGAGTTCAACAGTCCTCACGACAACGACCAGGCAAGAATTCTTGGAACTCGCGAGGAAGCAATGACCACTCCGGACAAAACTTCCCCTCCCCTGGACCAGTTCACACGAACCCGTCCGGCCAGTCAATCCCGTCCCAGCTCCTTTTCTCCTCTCCGAGGCGGTCATCCGCCCACCAGTCATCAGCACAACGGTGGTCTCGCTAAGAAGTACCCCCTCACTTTCTTGGTGGCAGAGGATAACCAAATCAATCGAAAGATCTTGGTCAACATGCTCCACAAGCTCGGATATCGTGATGTTTATGAAGCCTATGATGGAAAAGAAGCCGTCCGCATCATGCGTGACACCCTCTTGTCCTACTACCCTCTGCCGTCCCCTGCCTCGTCGCCGTCTTTGAATGGAAGCGATAGCGGCATCGAAAACCCGTCGTCGCCAAACGGACCCCTCCAGGGCAAGAGAACCAAACCGATCGATGTAGTGCTGATGGACCTGTGGATGCCTGAGATGGACGGCTACGAAGCGACGACACGGATCTTTCAATTGGTGGATGAACACCGCAGCCGTCTGGCGCCCCATGGCAACGATCACGACAGTCGCCGTTCATTTTGGGGAGAGAACGGTGACAGTTACTTTCCATCCGTGTCTCAGATTTCGCCCAAAGTCCTCGCGGTGAGTGCGGACGTGACGGACGAAGCGCTGGGACGGGCATCCCAGGTTGGCATGCAAGGGTACATGACGAAACCGTACAAGTTGGCCGATCTGGAGCGATTGATTGTTGATTTCTGTGGTGACGAGTCGTCGCCGGTTTAGTCGCTGGTTTAGTCGCTGGTTTAAAGTCTGGGCTGTTATCTTGACGGCCAGCATTCGCGTGGATCTATTTTTGTTTGCGTGTCCTTTTTTTTTTCTTTTCTTTCCTTTTTTTTTCCCCCATGATCGACCTTTCAATGTTTTTGTTAGCTATGTCGACTTTCATCCGATGAGGTTGGCGTTGGGTCTTGTTCTGATTGGAATTCATGGGAATTGGTCAGGCGAAGAATTGGGCACGGTCCGTACATCATAAAAGGCATGCATGATGAGAAGGTATCTACTTTATTCATGTATTTATCGACGATGGTTTGTGTCATGTCATCTAGATTTGTCAGGTTGGACTTCCGTTGACGGAATCTCCAATATACCTGGAATATATATTTGATATAACTGGTATAGATAGTGTGCTCCATCAGGTCCGTTTGATGAGGGTAGAGTCTACCTCCGTTCTTCATGAGAATGACATGAAAAATGCCCTTCCCGTTACAATAAACTCGCTAAATTTCTCAATCAATCCTGGTCCTTGGTCTGTGTCCTCATTAGCGTCGATCAGGATCAATGAGGTCATGTGACAGAGTGGAGAACAACCAATCTCCTCCGGTTGCGTCAGGTCTCAACATCAGCAATACTTTCCAGGTCCATTGTTTGCATGGACCCCAATTGCTAGGAGAGGAGGAGTTGCGATTTGTTTTCTGCACCATGAAGGTTTCAGTCGTATCATCTCTCCTCCTCCTCCTCCTCCTCCTCCTGGCCGGTACTACCACTGCCAGTGTCTTGGGGAAATCTCCGCACCCCGCATCTCCGCCCAGTCAGTCACAACAGCAGCTGCAACCACAACAACAGCCCTTGCAAGTGGCAAAGGAGGATGCAAGCTCGTCTGCTGCAGACAAGCACGATCTGAAACGCATCATTGATCAATCTCCGTTGCTTTCGTTCCATCGGGATATTGTCGAGATCGTATCGATCTCCGGAAATGAGGCCGATGTGGGAGAATTTATCATCCAATTCCTGCAGGAGCGCGATTTCAAGGTCGAGAAGCAGGTGATCAAGGAGGTTGAAAGCGATGACGATGCGGAGAAGAAACCGCGCTTCAATATTTACGCGTATCCCGCGTCGAGTCCTGCTCCTCCAAAGATCCTCCTGACAAGTCACATTGATACGGTCCCCCCGTTTATTCCCTACTCCCTGGATTTGCCGGTTGGTAGAAATGGACGAGATGATATCCTGATCTCCGGTCGTGGTTCCGTCGATGCCAAAGCCAGTGTTGCTGCCCAGGTCTTTGCCGTCCTCGAGTACCTGCAGACCGACCCCGATGCGTCGCTGGGCCTTCTCTTTGTTGTCGGGGAGGAAAGAGGTGGAACGGGGATGAAATGGTTTTCACAGTCGCCCCTCAACACGTCGCCGCCGTCATTCCACACCGTGATCTTTGGCGAACCCACTGACCTGGCCCTGGTAGCGGGCCACAAGGGAGTGCTGGGCTTCACGGTCATTGCCAAGGGTCAGGCCGCCCATTCGGGGTATCCCTGGCTCGGTAGTAGCGCCGTGTCTGCCATTCTGCCCGCGTTGGCGAGGCTCGATCAACTGGGGGACATCCCGGTGGAGGAGGGCGGTCTGCCTTCGAGCGAGAAACTCGGCAAGACGACGCTGAACATTGGACATGTGGTCGGAGGCGTGGCGCCGAATGTGGTGCCTGCGTCTGCGTACGCCGAGGTTATCGTGCGTCTGGCGGTTGCAGACGTGGACCTGGTCAAGGAGCTCATCGTCAAGGCGGTGGATGATGCTACAGGCGGTAATGAGAA
This sequence comes from Rasamsonia byssochlamydoides, assembly GCF_041956645.1. Classification (NCBI taxonomy): domain Eukaryota; kingdom Fungi; phylum Ascomycota; class Eurotiomycetes; order Eurotiales; family Trichocomaceae; genus Rasamsonia; species Rasamsonia byssochlamydoides. Next base: position 157,206 of record NW_027192422.1, on the reverse strand, counting down.
TGTCACCGTGGAATTTATCGACAATGGGACGGAATCCCCGCCTGTTGACTTTGATACTGATGTGGAAGGGTTCAACGTGACGACGGTGAACTACGGGACCGATGCTTTTCACCTGCACCTGCATGAGGGGTCTGGTGGGAGCCGACATGGTCGTGTTCGACGGTATCTGTACGGGCCGGGCAATATCTTTGTCGCGCACGGAGACCACGAGGGGCTGCCGGTGTGGCAAATTGAGGAGGCTGTTCGGGGGTACAAGAAGCTGATTGATGCGGCGATCGAAAGAAACAAAGAATAAACAGCAGCGGAATTGATCATCCACTGTATAAGTATATATCATGACATGAGCCTTTATTTTTAATCCCTCAAACCTGCTGTTGCTGTGGAGTGGCTACTGGCCATATCGCATTGATTCTCTCATGACAGGAGGAAGAGTATATGCCTACCTCCTAGGACCAGATGGACATAGAAAGAAAGCGAGATACCTACGTAGGTCTACACTATATCACGAACATACCTAAGTTGAGGATACTTTCCTACCATCCAATCATTATGATAAGCCACTCAAAATCACTGATCAAATTCCAAGGACAAAAAATCAAACCAGACCGCACTTCACTCTCTCCTGTTTAAGATAGAGGTTTGAATTGTATGTACTACATTATAGTAAGTACGTGTACTGTATCCCATGATGCCCTCTCTGATTAACTTATTTACAGAAACAAGGACAAGGATATTAAGGACCATGGATCAACGCATCAACGCCAGAGATGTCGATCACGAGAAAGTGCTTTTGGATCAAGAAAAAAAAGGATGCAGAAAACCAGAATCAACCAGAAATCAATTAAAAATGGGCGCTCTTCCCCAACTTCCAAGGATGTATAACGTCATATGTATATACAGAAACAGACAGAAAACTTTGGCAAAGCGCATGGCAAAAATCCAAACCAACCCTTGCAAGCCACAAGCCAGGAAAAGTCAACAAGCCTGAGCTACCTATTTATATTCTATCCTGTTACAGATCTTTCTGCCGGGGCTTCCTCTCCCACCTCGTTTTCAGATCCCCGCCGAGCTTGAACCGAGGCAGCGGATGAGCCTCCGTATTGAAGACCGTCTCCTCCAGCGGGATAAAGTCGCGATCGGAGAAGAGCAGGTACAGGTACTTCAGAGTCTCGGCCAGCCAGAAACTCTCCATGTTGTCCCGCACGATGGGCGGGATGATGTTGGCGTTGGAAAGGGAGGTGAATCCAATAATGCGGGAGTGCGTTTTCTTGACGTCGTCGTCGGGTCCATCAGTCGTGGATGGATGCTCGTCCGTCTCGACGACGGAAGTGTGTTTCACGAACGATTTGAACATCTCCCACCCCCAGTGTCGATATGTCTCGTCGCCTGTGATGCGGTACATATAGAACAGAGACTCCGCCGTCTCCGGGCGCTGCAGATTATGTACATCCTGCGCGTGGATGTCGATATCCTGTTTCCACAAGGGCGTCTCGTCTTCAGTCGCATCCAAAGGTTGCGAGATCAGTTCGAGCTCCTTCTGCTTGTACGAGTCCTGTTTGCCCTTATCCCCCTGGATTAGGGTTGAGTCCGGAAATAGATCCGCCATCATCTGCGGCGGATCGTCGACCCGGAAATACGTGATCTCCGGCGCGAGACCGGTGGCCGTCGCCAGATATGTGGCCCAGCATGTCTTCATTAACTCCTTCGCGAGCAGGATCTCCTCGTCCTGCCGCCGGCCCCAGTCGGGCGACTTCTTCGCCACTGACAATGGCAACCCACCAGTTGCGCCCAGTGCAATCGTCCCTGGCAGAAAACACACAAGGTGGTCCATCTTGGGAAGAAGCGGTCGATGAAGGCCATCAGGTCTTTCGGCCAGCACCGTCAACTGCGCGTGTTTGGTGTAGGTGATCAGGTGCCTACAAATGCCCGTCAAGGCTTCATCCCACATTTCCTTGTATATTGGCTCCTCCTTGGACGTCTGCAAGTACTGTTTGATGAGGTATTCTGAAACAATTAGTACAAATCACGAGCTTCAAACAAGGAAAATAACACACCATAATATGAATCTCCTCTACTACCCAGTCGGATGTATTGTCCACGGAATTGGCCCGTATCCGGATAGATGTAAATCGGAAGCAGGCCATCTTCCCTCTCTTGATCATCAACGACCTTCATTACCTTTTCCACCGCCTCCCAGTATTCCGCCTCCCCAGTCAGTTTGGCGAGGTACTTGAACTCCAGCTGCACCGAGGTGGCTTCCGCCGTCGACGAGGCACCACCATCCGCGTGTGACGGGATTCCGCCTGAGGTATTCAGGTTCACACTTGCGTAGGGAATCCCAGAAGGGGATTCAAACGCACCGAGCAGTCGGTCTGCTAGATCGGCTGCCTTCTCAATATAGAGGTCCTCGCCGGGGGCTCCAGCATCATCATCGCTGATCGGCGCCAATTGTGGGTATGTGGTAGACAGATAATGAGCAGAAAGCAGCCCACCAAGCATGCGAATGGTGGTCTCGAAGGTGCTGACGTCGTGGTCTTGATTATACCGTAACGAATTGTGTATCCACTGACGGGCGCGTTGGACCTGCGAAGTGAGATTCATGATCATCATCGTATCGAGTGCGTCGACAATCATCCACCCCATGCCGTCTTCAATCATATGCCGTCCTTTCTTCGAGATCGGCCGATACTCGTCGTAACCTACGTAGTCAGTCAGAATCTGAATGGACATCCCGTATTTTGTGTGTCTACCTACCCCAACCATATTTCTCATATCCGTCCCAGCTGACCACAAACGCGTCTTTTACCTTCTCTCTCCTGGCTTCCCAGTCGATTCGCTTTGATCTTGCGGTCCCCTTCTCGGCCTCCGAGTCCAGGCTTTGCACCCAGTTCCATAACTCTTCGCCTGTCGCGGTGCTCGGCCTGATATTTCTTACATTTCCCCAGCCACCCAACCACACCCATATAAAGGTGATTACGAACAGACCAAAAATCACGTACAGGACCTGCCTCTGCACTCGTTTTGGCGCCGTGCGCCGTGGCGCAAAGTAAGGTTTATCCTTATACATTGGCAGGTCACGAGTGCCGCCGAAGAAGGAGCTCAGTTTGCTCGCGCCGCTGCCACCGCTATTTTCGGATTTGGCGAACCCATATCCCCCGAGACTACCGTTGCTCTTTGTAGCGGAAGGGCGCCAGTAGCTATCTTCGAGGGGCCGTTGGGAGGAGGAAAAGGAAGGGATACTCTGAGTTGGCTGAAACGACATGGCCGCTGGGCTCCCCCTTTTCCTCGCTCCCGGTTCAGGAGAGGATGAGATCTGTTATAAGCGCTCTCAATCTGTCAAAGATTCTATCCAATATCCGTAGACCGCGTCCAAGTTCTGTCGTGATTGCAAGAAGTGCTCCAAATATTTTACCGGACGAATTCTAATCGAATCGCAGGCGGGGAAGGAGAGGCGATGCAAGGAGAATAAGCTATATCTGCATTCAAAGAGAATGTCAGTTCACGAACTGTTTGCTTGAGAAGGCAGAGGGAGAACGCGCAGTCCAAACCTCCAGTGTCCGCAATGGAGATACTGACCAACTGAACAAGATTTCCCACGCTAATTCTCCAGATTGCAGCTTCATCCCCAAACCCCAAAAAACGCAGGGGATAAAAAGCGTCCTCGATATTCGGTTCGTTAAGAGATCAGCTGGCTCAGACGTGTGCTATGTCGCCGGGGTACAAGCATTGGACTTGTTCACCGCGGGGACGGCCTCGGAGCGCGCTTGGCTGGCGTGCAGGGATGCGGAGCGTATTGACTTCTATCGCATAAAAAACAATGTAATATAGAGGAGCCGCTCATCGAGACGGCCAGGCAGATCTATCAACCCTTTGGTGGGTTAAAGATTGGTCTGGGGGTGAGAGGAAGATCTTGTTACGTGGTCGTAAAGTCGCCGCAGTGTCCGGTGCTGCGATCCGCCCCGTCACGGCGACTCGCTTGGCCAGACGATCATTGCCTTTCAGCTACATTACAACAGACCAAGTCCCAGCACTTTCCCATGGTCAATTACTCTCCGACATTGCTGTCTATGTAATTTACATAAATCGGATCAAATCCAGCCAAGGGATTCATAAATAACGTGGCAAAACATGTCATGACGATCACAGTTTCTGGTACTCCAGCTTTCCCTCCAGCTTCTTTGCTTCTGCAACCTTGCGAACAGCCTTATTAAAGTCGTCTTGATTGATCGCATCCCGCTCATCCTTAATGGCGAAAAAACCCCTAAAACACATCAACGTTAGTGAATGCATCACTCTGGAAAAATAGGGCAAGACCATACGCTTCAGTCACAACGTTCCGCAGATCAGCTCCGTTGAGACCATCACTCATCTTGACAATACTCTCAAAGTCAATTTCTCCCTCCGTCCTGACGGTGCTGGCGTGGATCTTCAGAATTTCCAGCCGGCCAACTTCGTTCGGTAGCGGAATCTCGATCTTACGATCCAGTCGACCGGCACGAAGGAGCGCTGGGTCGAGTGTGTCCGGTCGATTCGTGGCCATGATGATCTTTGTCTTTCCGAGATAGTCGAACCCATCCAGCTGGTTGAGCAGTTCCATCAACGTCCTTTGGATTTCACGGTCAGCCGAGGTTCCCTCCGAGAACCGGCGCCCTCCGATCGCATCAATCTCGTCCATGAAGATGATACAGGGCTCGTGTTCTTTTGCGTATCCAAACATCTCTCGTATTAATCGTGCAGATTCACCAATGTACTTGTCGACGATAGCAGATGAGACCACTAGAAGCATCATTAGTAACGTGACCAGTAGAAATCGGCCAAGTCCACTCCTACCCTTCAGGAAGTTCGTTTCCAATGAGCTGGCTACAGCTCTTGCGAGTAGTGTTTTCCCTGTGCCAGGAGGCCCATAAAGCAGTACTCCCTTTGGGGGTTTGATCCCCACCCGTTGGAAGAGTTCCGGATTCTTCAGGGGCAGCTCGATCACCTCTCGTAGTTCTCTGATCTGCTCATTCAGACCACCAATGCCAGCAAAGCTGACTTGACCCGGATCTTCTAGGGACATGTTGTACACCAAGGGGTCGACCTCGCGGGGCAGCATCCGCATGATCGTGAGCGTCGTCATATCAAGGGCGACACGAGTGCCTTGCTTCAATTTCGACTTATCAACCTTGGAGCGACATCCTACGACATATCTGGGACCAGACGATGCCTTGACAATGACTACTTGGATTAGCTTGCCATTCCTTGCGAGTAAGGCCAAGAGACTCACATCGTTCCTCATCGAGCTGCTTCAGCACCTCCCCAATGATCTGGCCGACACTCTGAAGGGCCTTGATATTCTCCTCTGTGACATCATATTCTTTCTGGAGATCTTTAATGCCCATGCGCAATGATTTTAACTTTGCCTCCCATTCTCGCAACTCCAGCAGACTCCTCTTGTAATCTTCGAGGGCCTGCTCCCTCTCGGGGTCATTGGCACCGTTCATGATGAGGAAGGGACGGAGGACAGACAGACGTGATGAAAGTAGAAATCGTCTAGAAGGATAGGAGGGGAAGAGGAATTACAAATACTGGCCAGAAAGATGGTCAAGGATGAAGAGGGAGGTTTGTGTATGCGCTGTCAAAGGGAGCTTCCTGGAGCTCCCGTTTGGTTTGGTCCGCTGGCTGCCCTCACTTCCTCCGCTGACGAAGGTGAACGATGCCTGATATCACGTGACTTTTGAAATCTGCCCAGTATGATTAAGTAATACGGAAATGAGATGCACGGACCATACCGATTCTGGGTAATATCATGTGACCGAAACAAAATGGTGCAAACCTTCCTCCATATTAATCAGGCATCTACTTGATGCCCCACGATCAAGGCATCACCAGTCTCTCCGCATCTCTCCGATGGAGAGGCGGGAGATCTCGCTGGGCGAGGATATTTGACACGGCCCAAAGGGTTCATCGCCACCAGATAAATTCTTGGAATGCATCCGAGAAGGCCTATTGCCCCACAATGAACTCAGGTCAACATTGTCGACCATGGGAAATTCGGGGAAGAGCGGTACCTTGGCCGTCGCATGGAGTGTGCGGGCTGTTGGTGTTCCGAAAGAGCTTGCTATATAGTTGAGAGGCAGAGCCCCTCTGTCCCGAGGTATAGATGTATTCGTCTTAATTCATTCTATTTTCATGTCATTCTGCTACTAGGAGGCTCACTACAGCGCTCAATTCAAACCCTGTCGCTCTAGCTGCTGCTCATATAAAAGTAAGTGCACGATACAAACATACAATGTCAATTACACCTCTGAGATCATTACCCCGCCATCCCACCTCAGTCGTATGACCCCTCCTTTTAGCAAAATATAAACATACCATGACATCTATATCACACTTCGTTGGATGGCTTGGCCAAAATTTCTATAATCAGTTCAGACAGCAAGCCATCAGGCAATCACCATTCTGGTTGTTCAATTGACGGTATTGGTCGCGTCACGTTGCGTGTTTCAGTGACCTCTCTTTTTGGGTCGTCGGTGAAGTTCCCGCGCTTTAGTCGCTCTCGCCAACAGCCTTTTCCTATATCATATTACCGCATCATCTTCTTCCTGTTTCTCTGCCAAAAATTCCTGAATACACAATCTCTTTTTCTCTTCACAGTTGACTAAAACAATCTTGTCAGAATGCCTATTACCAAGATCCACGCTCGCTCTGTCTACGACTCGCGAGGCAACCCCACCGTCGAGGTGGACGTTGTCACCGAGACCGGTCTGCACCGTGCCATTGTTCCGTCCGGAGCCTCTACCGGTTCGTCAACCTCGAGGACATACTTCCTTGTCATACGCTGACGAATGACCTGACAGGCCAGCACGAGGCTCACGAGCTGCGTGATGGAGACAAGTCCAAGTGGGGTGGAAAGGGTGAGTCCGGAGGAGAGATGAGGATGATATCCATAAGGAATACACCTGACCAGCGTCGTATATAGGTGTCTTGAAGGCCGTTCAGAATGTCAACGAGATCATTGGGCCGGCCATCATCAAGGAGAACATTGACGTCAAGGATCAGAGCAAGGTTGATGAATTCCTCATCAAGCTGGATGGAACGGCCAACAAGAGCAAGCTGGGTGCCAATGCCATCCTCGGTGTCAGCTTGGCTATCGCTAAGGCCGGTGCGGCCGCGAAGGGCGTCCCCCTCTACACCCACATCTCCGATCTTGCCGGAACCAAGAAGCCCTATGTCTTGCCTGTTCCTTTCCAGAACGTGCTCAACGGTGGTTCTCACGCCGGTGGCCGCCTCGCTTTCCAGGAGTTCATGATTGTTCCAGAGTAAGTCAAGGAACAGGATGTGGTTCATTGGTTGATTGACGGGTTGGCTGATTTTGGATAGCACCGCTCCCACTTTCTCTGAGGCTCTCCGTCAGGGTGCTGAGGTCTACCATAAGCTGAAGGCCCTTGCCAAGAAGAAGTACGGCCAGTCGGCTGGTAACGTCGGTGACGAGGGTGGTGTTGCCCCCGACATTCAGACTGCTGAGGAGGCCCTGGACTTGATCACCGAGGCGATCGACCAGGCTGGCTACACTGGCAAGATTCACATCGCCATGGACGTTGCCTCCAGCGAGTTCTACAAGCCCGACGTCAAGAAATACGACCTTGACTTCAAGAACCCTGACAGTGACCCCTCCAAGTGGCTCACTTATGAGCAGCTGGCCGATCTGTACAAGAGCCTCGCCAGCAAGTACCCCATCGTCAGCATTGAGGACCCCTTCGCTGAAGATGACTGGGAGGCTTGGAGCTACTTCTTCAAGACCTCTAACTTCCAGATTGTTGGGTAAGTGGCTGAATTTGGATGTCACACCTGCTCGGAGCACTTTTTCGCTGACGGGAGCACCAGTGACGACTTGACCGTGACCAACCCCCTGCGCATCAAGAAGGCCGTTGAGCTCAAGTCTTGCAACGCTCTACTCCTGAAGGTCAACCAGATCGGCACCCTGACCGAGGCGATTCAGGCGGCCAAGGACTCGTACGCTGCCGGCTGGGGTGTCATGGTTTCGCACCGTTCTGGAGAGACCGAGGATGTGACGATTGCCGACATTGTCGTGGGTCTGCGATCCGGACAGATCAAGACCGGCGCTCCTGCTCGTTCTGAGCGTCTGGCCAAGCTCAACCAGATCCTCCGTATTGAAGAGGAGCTGGGTGACAAGGCTGTCTACGCGGGCAGCAACTTCCGCAACGCTGTGAACCTGTGATTGCCCTGATGACAGGCAACTTACAAAACGAACAGCGGAGGCCATGGCCCCAGGAGCCAAAGAAGTGGACCCGGTATAGGAAAGGAAGCCACTTATTTCGTCCTCTTCCATCAATTAATTAACTAATTACCTTTGGACACGAAGATACGATCAGAGATGACACATGTGAACAACTAGGATATAGCAGATGGTGAAAATATATGCCACTCTATCCTATCCTCAGGAATACTCTGGCATCAGTTCAGCATCCATGGTCGAAAGATTTAGTAATAAAAAGATAGCCCTTTTGCTCCAATAAAACGTCAGTAGACGGGAATGAAAATTGATCAATCTAGTAGGAGGTACGTAGGTATAGTCAATTGTGTGTAAGAACCCCAGATCGAACGTCTTTCCCGGCCCTCATTTTTGACGCGATTCGCTTAGAAGAGTTATTTTACGATTTCGACACGTTATAAGGCAACAGCCCTGTCAAGATGACGTATGACTTTGGGCATCCATGATCACCATCCAACAGGAAATCGTCGTGCTGATTAGATTAGGCCTTGTTTCAGTCAGACTCGACTCTGGCCTCCTGTCGTGGTCTTTGGGGCCAGCGAAGCGGACTCCGTATAGTCGACTCACGTGACTGTACCCCTCTCTCCGCCACTCACAGGCCGTCCCCTCCATTTGCATTTGCATTTGGGCCCGCTGAGGCTGTGATACTTCACCTACCACAGAAAAAATTACCTACTCCCCTTCTGTCCCCAGACCAGACACGCCTCGATCGTGGCATACCTGCCCCGACCATCCTTTCGCCTTCCAACTCTTTTCTGCATCGATCGAGACGACTGTAGAGATAGGCTCGTCCGTTCCGTCCCGACATGGCGCCTTCAAAGTGGGGTGTGTATTATCCTGTTCCTGATCGCACGGAGTGTTACTCGTGTTTTGACGGAAGGACTGGTTGCTAACGTTCGACTGATTGAATAGATGACGAGGAAGAGTCCTCGCCCCCTCCGATCGCTCCCCGACGCAAGTTTGACGACGAAGAGGAGGATGAAGTAAGCTGGCACCTCAGACATGCTATGTCCCCACGAGAATTTCAACTAACGCATGTCTCTAGGTTCTCGACTCATGGGACGCTGCGGAAGACTCCGAGGCCGAGCGGAAAAAAGCTGCCGCTGCCGCTGCTGCCAAGGCAAAGGCCGAGGCCGAGGCTGCCGCAAAGAAGAAGAGCCGGGCTCAGCGGATAGAGGAGCACAAGCAAGATCGGAGGCGGCGTGCGCAGGAAACCGAGGAGACGAGCAGTGAAGAGGAGGACGAGTACGAGCGAAAGGCACGGTTACGTCGGACGGAGAAGGACGCCGACCTCAAGCACGCCGAGGACCTCTTCGGGGACATTGATCTGAACCGGAATCGGGGCACCAACAAGGCCGTCGTGGTCGGCGACGCCTCGGATCCGACCAAGGCGATCGACCTCTCCGCCATGCCGCTCTTCAAGCCCCAGACCAAGGACCAGTTCACGACGCTGACCAACACGCTGATCCCGCTGCTGACGGCCAACTCGAAGAAGCCTCAGTACTCGCTCTGGGCGCCTGAATTCTGCAAGCAGCTGGTGAAAGACCTCAACAGCGCCGAGGTCAAGAAGGTCGCCAGCGCTCTGACGACGCTCAGCAACGAGAAGATGCGCGAGGAGCGTGCCGCGGACAAGGGCACCAAGAAGACCAAGGCGGCCAAGACGAAAGCTTCTCTCGTTACGACCCGAGATGACAAGCTCGACATGACCGCCTACGACGGGGATGACTTGGACGATGATGATTTCATGTAGATGGAAGAAGTCAGTGCAGTCGCCTGAGTTTTTTTATCCTTCCCCGAAAAAAGCCGTCCTTTTCTGCTTCCTTCCTTTTCTGGTCCTTTTGTCTTATGGGCATCACATCACATCATTGGTCTTTTCTCTTCCTTTTTTTGCTTTCTCATAGAATCCCATCCATATTATCTTAGGTATATGTGGTGTATGTGTGTGTGGGACACGAAGCTAATTCCAGGTCTTTGGGGGGTCCCGAATGGTTTTTTATAACTTCTGTTATAAAAATTCACCTTTTGCATTTTTCCCCCTTTATTCTCCCTTTCTCTTAAGACCATGAATGGTCTTTTACTTTATATTCTCCGATGTGTGTATGTACTGTAAATCGGCGCTGCCGTTCGAAGCGGCTTAAATGTTCATTGATGCATCACCTGCTAACTTCATTTACCTACTACCTACGTCCTATACCTACCTTCCTACTTATTTACCGCATAAACGGTAATAATGGATGCAGTCACTCAGTATCATAGCGAATTCATTTATTGTTTCTTTCCTTCCTTTCCTTGCCATGGCCATACAAGACACAGCCTCCGCCGAGCGTGGTCAAGATTTGCCCTGTATCAACGTACAGGAATCTAGATTTCGACGTCAGTTGGGGTGGGGTGAGGAGGATTCAGCGTCGACCAGAGAGCTGGTGAGCATACAATCAGGTAGATTACAGGACAATATCTCACTCACCCAAAAACATATATATTGGAGGGCCGACCCTGGGCATCCTTGATAGTGTGTTGACGTCATAGATAGCACTCATACTGGTGGGATAAAGATGGATTCATCAGAGCTGCTGACAGGAATGAGCAGTCATAGGGCCATTGATCTGTAACAGGCCCTCTCTGAGGATAACATTTGGTGGTGCATTCTGCTCGACAACGAGATGCCTTCTCCAGTGTGTTGTCAGTATGCCCTGGCCTGTTTGACACACGCCGTGGACAAAATCACTGTATAGATCGAGACCCACTGAGTGATCTCGGGATCATCGTTTCCTGCACGTATGGCTGGCTCCTGGAACTTCGAAGCATGTTCAGAAAAGTGAGAACGAAAAAAAGAGCAAGACATCGCTCGGCAGTCATGCTCTATGGGAAGAGCAAAACCGTGTCCAAGAGCGTGTTACCACTGCATTTGTCCAGGATGCTCTTTCCCCAGGGTATCAATTATCCGAAGGATGAAGAACTGTTTTGTGTAACAAACACAACATCACAGTTTCAACGGAACGAAACTCGCAATGGGATTGTCTCCTCTTCACAATACTCTTGTCTTGCCGTTGCTACCCGCATACCATCTTCTCCAGCAGACAGGGGTCTTTTATTTTCTTCCTCAGGCCAGATCACTGTCCCATTTTTGCAAAGAGAGGCTAACTGCCTGTATCCAGGGTATATCCTGGTTCAGTATGCAATGCAAGTTTGGTAACAAATGAGCAAGGATATATTGTTTACACATACGTGGACATTACTGGGATTGATTGTCCGATCTCACCAGTTCTGAACCCACGAGGAAAGCTTTCGATCCGGAAGGCTTCTGTTGGACAGGAGATCATGTCCGCCGGATGGTTCAAGATACTACATCGAGGGACGCATCTCAGCAGACTGGCATCTTCCATTCTCCAATTGAATTCTCATAAATGGAATGACTGACATGATCTTCTGCAGTTATTCGATTCAATGGCTACAAAGCCAGAACAGTCATGCTCGTAGCCGTATCTGTATTCCGAGAGACGGAGCAAAGCCATTACCTAGAGAAGAAGTTAAGATGAACCAAGCAGAAAAAGGGAACCAGCAGTCAGTCAGTCAGTCCATCGGGGGAGGATATGGGTGGTGCTGGACTGGGCTGGGACCCAGGATTGAAAGACAAGAAAAGAAAAGAAGACCGGCCTGGATTGATTGTATAGAGACAACTACTCCGGGTTTGAGGAGAACTGAAAAACACTGAGGTGAGAAAGAGAGTTGAAATGGAATCTCGGGTAGGTATTAGGTTGCTGTTTCCTCTTTTTGTATTGGAAGTACGCGTTCCCTCCTTCTTTCCCTTTTCGTAGTTTCGGATGCAATGCCATCATCCAACGGGGATCACACAAGGAAGGTGGTTTTATACCCGCCTTAGGCAGGTACCTTGATGGTTGGCAAATAATACTTCGATCTTTTTTTCCCCCTCTTACCTATAAGATTGTGGACCTTTCATCTTCGTCAAAAATGATATTTCTTTAGAATAGAGTAGGTAGATAGATATATCGATCACATCCACTCAACATACCGGAGACAACTACGAGGGGGAAAAAGTCGGGCTCCCGTTTAAAGTCAGCCTGCCCTGCGCAATATGATCCACTCCACGATGAGTGATTGATAGTTTAATATTCTTTTTTATCAGGGACAGGGAGGGACCCTTGGATTTCGAGTTTATTCTGCTAAAGCAGGCAGAAATAAGTCTCGGGGAGACTGAACATAGGGGGATACACAGAACAGGAGCCCGGGGGGATAGATGAGGGGATCACAATAGGGGGTGTGAGAGACTAAGGACTGAGTGGTTTAGAACAACAAAAGCTAAGACAAAGATAATGCTGGTGCTAGAACGACATCAGAACTCCTTTCGCCCTCCAGGATTCTTTAACCTCAACATTGCACATCTCCTATTTGTAGCAATCACCATGGGGCCAGGGAATATGAGGATCCTAACTTCACATGTGCATTTGGTTAGGAGATCGCGAACCACCAAAGCTACTTGTGCCTCCTGACAAGAGAGTTCAAGCGACGAGGAAAAGAAAGAGTAGCAAGAGGGAAAAGAGTTTGAAAGCAGCAATCCTGCACCAGCCCAGGTTTCGCTCTCCAAATATCAAACTCCGCCATCCAACTACAGGCCCGACAATGGAAGACATGTGCCGGTTCAAACAATCGCATGGTCAATAAACAGGCTTTCATAATGAATCTCCAGGAAGAAGAGAAAAAAGCTGATAAAGGGCGTCCAAATCGAGTGCACAGATAGGACCGCATAGCCTTTGGCGATTGATGACAGTTGCTTCTCAGCATCTACGACTCAGTCGGGGCAGCAGCCTCCTCGGTCTTCTCCTCCGCAGGAGCAGCGGCTTCACCCTCAGCGGGCTTGTCCTCCTTGGGCTCGGGAGCCTCGGGCTCACCACCGTCGGAGGAGGTCCACAGAGTGAGGTTGTCACGCAGCAACTGCATGATGAGAGTGCTGTCGCGGTACGACTCTTCGGAGAGAGAGTCGAGCTCGGCAATGGCGTCATCGAAGGCCTGCTTGGCAAGATGGCATGCACGGTCGGGGGAGTTCAGGATCTCGTAGTAGAACACGGAGAAGTTCAGGGCGAGACCAAGGCGGATGGGGTGAGTAGGGGTGAGTTCGGTCTGGGCGACATCGGTAGCATTCTGACAGGGGAAAATTTGACCGCGTTAGCCAGAGAAAACAGTGATTGTGTAGAGCGACACACCTTGTACGCTTCATGAGCGGCAGTAGCGGCGGCCTTGCGCTTCTGGCCAGAGGCGAATTCAGCGAGGTAACGGTGGTAGTCACCCTTCCTGTAAACGAGGCAGTTAGTACTGGAAGCCAAGAAAAGAGCAGAGCTGGTTTCTTTCGCTCCCCCACATACATCTTGAAATAGAAGACCTTGGACTCGCCGCCCTCGGCCTTGGGGATGAGAGAGTTGTCCAGGACTTCCAGGACATCCTGGCAGACCTTCTCCAGCTCATTCTCGATCTTCTGACGGTATTCGCGGATGATGGCGACGTGCTTCTCAGAGCCCTTGGACTCCTCCTTCTGCTCGATCGAGGAGATGATACGCCAGGAGGCACGGCGGGTGCCGACCACGTTCTTGTAGGCGACAGACAGGAGGTTGCGCTCATCCACAGAGAGTTCACCATTCAACTAAGCGAGTGTTAATTAACCGGGGAATGATGATGGAAGGGGGACTGAACGAGTGAGGGGTTCTCGTACGTTGGCAACTTCCTATAAGAAGGGTCAGTCAGATCCAGGATCTCAGGGATAAGCGCGTCAACAGTATTGGAGGACTCACCTTCATGTACGTGACCATCTCTGTAGGAGGATAGACAGATCAGCATGCCACCAAAGTCTTTATGGATTGCTCACGCGTCTTACCATCATAGCGCTCGGCCTGTTCACAGAGCCTCGCGAGGAAAGTCTTGCTTTATGCATGTGAGCAGGAGACTGCCAGTGGGTCAGGAACAACAGCATTACCTCTCGCGCTACAAGCAGAAAATATAGTCAGTAAGCATGTTATGACAACCATGTGCGTGTCGCGACCATGTGTGAGGAAGAGCGTGGCTGCGGCGTGTGTGCCGTACGACTGAGGAGGGGCTCTTGCTTGTACAGTACATACCTCAGAACTCATTGTGAATGGTTCGATGGGATAGGCGTGTTCAAAGAAACTGTAGGTGTTGAGTATGAGGATGCGTCGATGGAGGAGTAAAGGACGTTGGGGACAGAGGAGAAGAGATAAAGTCGGACGGAGAAAATCAGCAGAGCGACTGATGCGATCTTCAGGCTGGTTGTTGAGTGATGAAGCGCTGAGGTGACGGACAGGCTTAAGTTAGGCTCTTAGCGAGTCCAAGCGCGCGGGCGGGTTTGGGGTGTTTGGGCTTCTGCCTGTCCGCCGTTTAGGATGGTCGACTCAACAGGCAATCGACCAAACGACCTCTATTTACTATTTATTTCGTGTCTACCTCTACGGAGTACCCTCTCTCATGATGGGTTTGTCTTAAACATGGCTCCCTTTTGTTTTCTCTCGCCGCTTGGGGTGCCCAACAAGTTACCCATTCAGGGAGGCACCATTTCGGTTGTGGGTTCCCATAGAGCCAGCCTATTTCTCTACAAACCCAATCAACCTGGAATATTAATAATGCCCAACATCCTCAGAAGTCTTCCCTTTTTTTGCTTTCTACGATTATAAGAGCGCTTTGGGGTTGCTCATTTCTATCACGATACTCCGTAGTCCAGACTCCGTACGGAGTAACATGAATAGGAGGATGGGTACCCACAGGCGCATCACTTGACAGGAGATCCGCTTATGGAGTACTCCGTATAAGGTGTAAACTGTTGAGTCAACTTCCCAGTTTCTTAGGAATCATACTTCTGTATCAGCCTTGCTATATCAGCCTTGTTTGATAATTTGGATGATGCAGGCTGATACCGTGAAAGGCTCCGCCTGGTCACATATCAATTCGTATTAGGGCGTCAAAAATTTCTTTACCCTTACCCAGTCAAGCCAAAAGAGGAGTAAATATCGAACAGCTGGAATATACCAGATAAGGGCCAGAAAACCGCTGCGTCCTGGAAATGGCTAGACATACTCCTAGTAGATTTTACTGCTAAAACCCGATTTACGCTCTCTCTGGTGTCACTGCCAAAGCACGAGGAAAATTTTGATATAGTCCTCCGTAACTACGCCGAGTGATTGTCGACGCGCGCTTAATGGGCCTGGGCCTGCTGCTGATCCCCTGCATGGCCGCCGGACTGATGGACAGGATGGTGGACAAAGCGTTGAAAACTTGAACCGTGCTGGTTACTAAGGAAAGCTTAACATTGGAATCTTGCAGCAACGTCCTAAACTCGAGTCTCGCTTTCTTCTCTTTAGGACCATACGAGTACAGTAACGAGACTGCGTTGGATCCTACAGGGTACAGTCTGAAGATAAGGAAAAGAATATCCCATCGTTGCGACAAAACCACTTCTGGACGGTACAATGAATGTGAAAGGGTGAGGAATCAAAAATCATGGATCGACCACTTGCATATGCTTCATGACTTCATCTTCGTTCTTGCGATGAAGAGCCCCCGGAATCGCAGTCCGACTGGGAGCCAAAGCGGTCCCGAAAATGCTTCAAACTCAGAAGAGCGGTGGCTGGATCTGCGGTCTACCCTCACATGACCGGCACTCAACCAGTGGATGTCCTTAAGAATTTGGCCTGCAACTGCAAGAATAAATTAATTGATTAGATCGCCGAGGCGTGGCGGACCAGGGGATCCTAGCTAGGGAGGGAGGAGGCTACGGGAGGGCCTGCGATTGCCAATAATTTCATGGCAGAAAAGAACACGTTGAACATCCAGATTCCAGTATCAACAAGCTGTGGGGCGGCCTTTCGTGCTTTTCGTTCGCCTTGTCCTGTACAAGGGCTCCGCGTGCTGACAGTAATTAATATTATATAAAACAACCCTGCAATAACGATCTTTCTACCGGTCATTAAGGTCGAGGTGAGTACGTGCCGGATTCTAGACTGTTCGTTGTTCGGCCTTGGTTGGTCCGCACCGAGAGCTAAACAAATACCACTGCCGCCCGGCGTTCATGTATCGTTATCAACGCGGGTAGAGGCGGTCTTTTTCGACTCTTGTCCTCTTTTCCTTTTGCTACAACGGCCCTAGGCCTGTCTGCAGCAACCATGGAGTGTTCGTTCGCATACTCCCCTGCGGAGGTGTTACAGCATTTCCAAGTTACCGAGGAAGCCGGGCTGTCGCAGGAGCAGGTCTTGCAGTCGAGACAAAAGTACGGGTCGAATGGTAAGCTAGCCTCAAGCAATGCTCGTTTTCTGGGAGATGAACAGGAATCGATCGGTGCTGACATGTCCTTTGACTCAACCAGCTCTTGCAGAAGAGGAAGCCACGCCACTATGGAAACTCGTCCTCGAGCAATTCCAGGACCAACTGGTCTTAATCCTCCTTGCGTCTGCCACAGTATCTTTTGTGCTGGCGCTGTTTGAGGAGGGAGAGGACTGGACTGCATTTGTAGACCCGATAGTGGTATGTTTTGTCTTGATCTTCGAGATTTCTCCCTCCGATCAGTTGCTGACGGCACCATGCGAATTAGATCTTGACCATCTTGATCCTCAATGCCATCGTCGGTGTGTCTCAGGAAAGCAGGGCGGAGAAGGCAATTGCCGCTCTCCAGGAATATTCTGCCAACGAAGCCAAGGTGATTCGCAATGGTACGCTACAACGAATCAAGGCGGAGGAACTGGTTCCGGGAGATATCATCACTGTGGCCGTGGGTGATCGCGTTCCGGCGGACTGCAGATTGCTCTCCATCCAGAGCAACAGCTTCCGTGTCGAC
The DNA here is from genome assembly GCF_041956645.1 of Rasamsonia byssochlamydoides. Lineage (NCBI taxonomy): Eukaryota > Fungi > Ascomycota > Eurotiomycetes > Eurotiales > Trichocomaceae > Rasamsonia > Rasamsonia byssochlamydoides. The sequence goes on along the minus strand of NW_027192422.1, from coordinate 140,083 downwards.
CAGGCCATCTTGACGGGTGAGAGTGAAAGTGTGAGCAAGGACACCCGGATTGTCAAGGACCGTCAGGCAGTCAAGCAGGACCAGACCAACATGCTCTTCTCGGGAACCACCGTTGTGACCGGTCATGCTACGGCAATTGTCGTCCTGACTGGTGCCTCGACCGCAATTGGAGGAATCCACGAGAGCATCACCTCCCAGATCTCGGAACCCACGCCTCTCAAGCAGAAGCTGAATGATTTTGGTGACATGCTCGCCAAGGTGATCACAGTTATTTGCGTCCTCGTATGGCTGATCAACATTGAGCACTTCAACGATCCGTCTCACGGCGGCTGGGCGAAAGGTGCGATCTACTATCTCAAGATCGCCGTGTCTCTGGGTGTGGCGGCCATTCCTGAAGGTCTGGCGGTCGTCATCACCACTTGCCTGGCCCTTGGAACCCGCAAAATGGCTGCAAAGAACGCTGTGGTCCGGTCTCTTCCCTCCGTTGAAACCCTTGGAAGCTGCAGCGTCATCTGTTCTGACAAGACGGGCACTTTAACCACGAATCAAATGAGTGTCGAAAAGATTGTTTATCTGGACAGCTCAGGACACGGTCTGGAGGAAATCGACGTCGAGGGCACTACGTTTGCTCCGGAGGGCCGGTTGAAGCAGAAGGGAAAAGTTTTGGAGAACCTTGCTTTTTCATCGTCAACCATCAGGGAGATGACTGAAGTTCTAGCCCTTTGCAATGAAGCTAGGGTGTCCTACGATGAAAAGACTGGGTCTTACTCATGTATCGGTGAGCCTACAGAAGGCGCCTTACGGGTCCTCGTGGAGAAGATCGGAACGGATGATCCTGCTGTCAACCAGAGTCTTAAAACCCTGCCTCCGTCAGAAAGGCTCCATGCGGCCAGCAAGTACTACGAAACCCGTCTGCCGTTGAAGGCGACGTATGAATTCTCGCGGGACCGGAAAAGCATGTCTGTCCTGGTCGGTGAGGGGAAAGAACAGAAGCTTCTCGTCAAAGGTGCTCCGGAATCCATTCTGGAGCGCTGCTCACATGTGCTCCTGGGTGCGGACGGACCGCGCGTGCCTCTCACTCAAACCCATATCGACCTGATCTCCGAAGAGGTGGTCGAATACGGCAACCGGGGCCTTCGTGTGATTGCGGTCGCCAGCATCAAGGACGTCGCTGCCAACCCACTGTTGCGCACTGCCAAAACATCGGAGGAATACGCCCAGGTCGAACGGGACATGACTCTGATTGGCCTCGTCGGTATGCTTGATCCTCCCCGGCCTGAAGTTGCCAGTTCCATTCGCAAATGCCGCGAAGCCGGCATTCGGGTCATTGTCATCACGGGAGACAACCGCAACACCGCCGAGTCCATTTGCCGACAGATCGGTGTCTTTGGTCCGAATGAGGATCTCCAAGGGAAGAGTTTCACTGGTAGAGAGTTTGATGGTCTGACGGAGAGTGAGCAGCTCGAGGCGGTCAAGACCGCGTCCCTGTTCTCTCGAACGGAGCCGGCGCACAAGTCGAGACTGGTCGACCTCCTGCAGTCGTTGGGACATGTTGTGGCCATGACCGGTGATGGCGTCAACGACGCTCCAGCCCTGAAGAAAGCGGACATCGGTGTGGCCATGGGGACTGGAACCGATGTGGCCAAACTTGCTGCGGATATGGTGCTCGCCGATGACAACTTTGCTACGATCGAGAGTGCGGTCGAGGAAGGCCGGTCGATCTACAGTAACACGCAGCAGTTCATTCGGTACCTGATCTCCTCCAACATCGGTGAAGTGGTGTCGATTTTCTTGACGGCCGCCTTAGGGTTGCCCGAAGCGTTGATCCCCGTGCAGCTGCTTTGGGTGAACCTCGTCACTGACGGCTTACCGGCGACTGCTCTGTCCTTCAACCCTCCTGACCACGACGTGATGAGACGGCCTCCGCGGAAGCGCGACGAGGCGCTTGTTGGGAGATGGCTCTTTTTCCGGTACCTGGTCATTGGAACGTATGTTGGGGCGGCGACTGTTTTTGGATATGTGTGGTGGTTCATGTTCAACCCGGAGGGTCCTCAAATTTCGTTCTGGCAACTGGTATGTCGCTCATGAAATATCCGAGAAGACTTATATACTGACTTTACTAGTCTCATTTCCACAAGTGCGCTACAGAGTTCCCGGAAATCGGATGCGAGATGTTCTCGAACGAGATGTCGAGGTCCGCCTCGACGGTCTCTCTGTCCATTCTTGTGGTGATTGAGATGTTCAATGCCATGAACGCGCTCTCGTCGAGCGAGTCTCTGCTGAGCTTCCCGCTGTGGAACAACATGATGCTGGTGTACGCGATCATTCTGTCGATGACGCTACACTTTGCCATCTTGTACATTCCGTTTTTGCAGAGCTTGTTTTCTATTCTTCCGTTGAATTGGAACGAATGGAAGGCAGTCCTAGCGATCAGCTCGCCAGTCATGTAAGTGACTACGACTTACCCTGTCGTTTTTAACCATTCTCTAACAAAAATCTTCCGTAGTGTCATCGACGAAGTTCTGAAATATATAGAACGGCGTCTCTACGATCAACGTGTGCCTGTCCAACCCCCGAATGGTAAAGCCAAAAAGGCATGATGCTAGCAAAATGCAATTCCCGTCACGACTCGCGACGAACATGAAGGTGCCAGCTTGTGTTTTGCAGAAAAAGCACCTGCAATCTACAGTATAGATTATAGAGGACAGAAAAAAAAAAGACTTATGCAGTTCAAGATTAAGACTATATTTATGTGTTCTGTTTCTCGTTCGTCGCCATTATCGTATTGCATATTAGCTCATGTCGGTCGGTCAGGTAGCATATGATATGTAGGCCATTCAATCCACGTTTTTGTATAGATGAGACTGGCAGAGATTACATCACATGTGCAGACGCTTGATTTGACTGCATCACGTAGTTCCTTAAGCAAGTCTTTGCAGCCAAAGCAGACAGTTCCTTGCCACTGAGTCCATCAATTAGATCTCGAATTCCTGCCCGACCAACCTCTCACTCAGTTCCCATAACCGCTCTGCCCGTTCCAGATCCGCGGCGTACGGGGCCGGGGGGAAGATTTGACAGTCTTTGAGGTAAAGACCTGTATTTTCTGCAGAAGACAGATATGTCAGTCGCTGACCATTTTCTCTTCATCTTTTTTTTGAGGAGGGTGGGGGACACTTACCCTTTAGAGCAGGGTCGAAACCAGCAACTACCGTGGTGGCACTGCCCTGGTCAGCGGATTTCCATGTGAACAATGCCGGGTCAGCATCGTCAAAGTCACGTGCGTTGACGAAGCGGACGAGGTCGGTTATGATCTCTATATCATGGGGATACAGTAACGAGTCAGCAGATCCAGGACGTACAGTACAAACAACTCCTACGGAGAGAGGGAGGGAGGATTGCATACCGCCCGGATAAACAGCAAAAGAGAGAATGCCATGCCCGTGCAATTTCCGCGTCAACGCGAGTGAAAAGAGAATGTTGGCTGTCTTGGACTGCCCGTAGGCAACCCACTTGTTATACTCCTGGAAGGGCTCTGGGCCCATCTTCCACGCTGCCAGGTAGGAAGGGTAGCCCCCCTCGTCGGGGGAGACAGGCTTGCCTTCGAAGTTGTAGTCTTGGAATCGAATCGATGAGAAGCAGTGTCCGCCGCTGGCGACGTTGATGACGCGAGTTGTCTTCTTATCAGCATCATCAGCTGCTGCTTTGAGCTTGTCGACGAGCAGACTCGTGAGTAGGAAGTGCCCCAGATGGTTGGCAGCGAGCTGCATTTCGACCCCATCGGGGGAGAGCTGCTTCTCCGGGAGAGCCATGATGCCGGCATTGTTGATGATGATATCGATGCGCTCGACAGAGCGGTTGATCTCGTCTGCGGCGCGTCGGACGGAGGCCAACGAGGCGAGGTCGACTTGGACTGGTTTGGTCTTCAGGCCTGGAAACGACGATTGCAGCGCATTATCGACCTCCTTGATTTTGGACGGCGTTCTGGACGCGAGAATGAGTAGCTGCGGGGAATGGGCTGCGATGGCGTGAGCGGTTGCTGCGCCGAGGCCTTTGGGGTTGATGCCCGTGATCAGGACTGTCCGTTGATTCTGTCAGGTCTCACTCATCTGGATAAATAGGTATGACTTGCCAATTTTCCCAGTGATCTGTCCCGCAAAAGCATCTGCCACTTCTGTGGCGGTTGTTTTCTCGTTGTATTTCGGATGTGATGCCATGTTCGATTGTTGTATATTCTGTTTCAAAGAGCCTATCTATCTCTCTGTATCTTTAGGATCGAAATTTCCTCCATCCCGAATCTCTCAAGCAAGATCATAACGCCTCGTCTCATTGATATTGATAGTTCCCCCGGAGATAAGCCGTAAATACGGAAATGTAAACAAATGGTTTGCCATATTCCTGGAGGTCGTCAGCCCCGTGGCTCTAATCATTATCCCCCGGGCATTCATGTGGATGGATGGTGTGATTTTCCATATCATGTCTGTCTGACTCGAAGAAATGGACTAGAAGGGATTCGATAATCGATTCAAGATTCCAAGGTTCCAAGGTCGATTGATTACAAGGATGGTGATGACGTCGAATCTATCCAACACAATGGAATCTTTTCTTCAGCCAGTTAGTCTGTTTGTCAGTTCGATATGTTAGGTACTTCCATCCCATAATATTAATAATCCTATGGACGACCGGACGGAGATAAGATAGGGCCGGCCACCAGGTTGACAGGTTGACATGTCGATCCATCCAGCGCACTTAAAATCCTGGTATTACTGTAGACCGATTTACCCATTTAGGAAAGAGCGCAAGCTGGAGGTTTCCTTCCAATATTCAGCCAAAATAGGATGGAAAGGCCGATAGACGTCCATCAAAACAATACAGTAGACACGCATTCTGATATCCACTACCTCATACAGACGGAGTAGAATGGGTAGATCTTCTTAACCCAATAAGAAGAAGTTTCTGTCCAAATTAATTAGACACGAGATTCTGATTGTGAAGAGAAGAGATCTTCACTTTTGAATAAAGTCGAATGACTTCGCGACGTTACCTAAATACATATTGGAAACTACATGATCATCACGTCTATGAAGTCTCCAAACGAGAAAAGAAATTGAATACCAGCACTAATCGTCTTAATTAGTGTTGTTACTTTCACATTGAGCACGAGACTCCGACTGAAACTGAGATGCAGGCATCTTTGGTAATGCTGTTTTTCTATAGTGAATAATTGGCAAGGCCAACCTACCGATATATAATATTTATCGTCGTTCTTCATCTGAGACTTTAATCACAAATAATCTGGACTCAATATGCCCATAATTCGACCAACGCTGCCTCTGTTGGCAAGCTGTGGAGCTGTCTTAATTTTCTATCTGGTTCATGTTCTTCAAGATCTGAAGTAGTAGAGCTTTTTTTTTTGTTCAAAACTAATAATGGCTTTACTATCGCCCAGATTTCTAATTGTTTGAAGCGAATATGATTTCCATTCTTCTCAACTTGTCGCTGTTGCTAGACCAGAGCGCTATATTCAGCCTTGCTGTCTACTGGTTATGACCCTTTTGTGTAGGGAAAATAATAATAGGCATTGAAAACTAGAAAAAAATAAATAAATAAAGGAAAGGAAGGAAAACAAACGAGACAGTACTGTACAGCTCTCTAGACCTGGACATGTAAATATAGGAAGGATATCTGATATCTAACAGCAACAGCGGATGAGGAAAGGAGTATAAACGGATGCAAAATAATGAAATAGAGAGAGCAGATAGAAAATTCAAAATCACAATTATCTCTGCTTGCTTTCAAGGGTCCTCTTTCATGTCCACTCTTATACCTACAAGTGTAGTGTACTGGTACTATACCGCACTGTACATACAATATATATGGGTTCTTGAATCTCCCACGGCAATCCATCGCCGATCCCAACTTCTTCTGCCCATGCAGAGTCCACGCGGGTTGAGATCACGGACTGCTCATGGTCTGGTCTCCTCATACCCCGTACTTCTGCCAAGACAGTCAATACGAGTCACGTACGCCATAACTCTCGGCACACCGCACAACATCACTTATGCGGAAACTCTCCGGTGTGCTCTGTCCCTGAAATCTCTGGGCAACCTTGACGAGCGAATGAAACCAGACCGCCTCTGATAACAGGACCCTGTGGTTGGACAAATCTCACTCACATTGGTGGATGTCCGACATCACCCAGCCTGCCAAGGACAGTCGTCCGACTGGATGTACGAGCGTTTGACTTTGGGATGGATCCATCCACACTTTTTCACTTCCCCGTGGGACTAGCCGGTCAGTCTCAACGAATTCAATCATTGCGCGGGCTTTCTTTAGCCCGAGAACCCCCGTCGTTTTGTGACGATCTTTCGTCCCAGCTGGGGAATCTGGGGATGCGGGGATTGCTCTCGGGCGTCTTCAGTGGAGACGACATGCTGTATCACCGCAATTCATTCACCGAGAAGAAGATGGATGAGCGTGTGTCAGTCCGCCCTCGTGCGGGGGGTTTGATATATCTATCGGGTGCCTGCCAGGCTTTGACATGTGTTCCTCCACCGATAACCCTCTGGAGTCATCTCAGGACACTCGTTGGACACAACCGTCACCATGGGCCTCAAGCAGATCCTCAAGAACCGTTCCAGTTTGCGGGTGGACAACAACAAGGTCACCAACGCAGCCAGTCTCACCTTACGCCAGAGTTTGTGGCCATTGACCATTGTCACGCTGCTGTTTTTCCTGTGGGTGAGTCAACACATATGTATATATGCATGACTCCTTTGTCTCCACGCAGAGCATGTGCTTACGGACAAATCAAGGGGTTCGCTTATGGCCTGCTTGATACGTTAAACAAGCATTTTCAGAATACCCTGAACATCACGAGGACTCGGTCTTCTGGCCTCCAGGCTGCATATTTCGGGTAATTGCCCTTGCAGAACATGCTATTGAGCGAAAGCAACCTGATTAATTGTCTGACCAGAGCATATCCACTCGCATCTCTCGGTTATGCCAACTGGATACTCCGTCGCTTCGGCTACAAGACTGTCTTCATCTTTGGCCTGACTCTGTACGGCATTGGAGCACTTTGCATGTGGCCAGCTGGAGTGAAACAATCATTTGGAGGTTTCTGCGGAGCTACATTCGTAATTGGCTCTGGTTTGGGTTCCTTGGAGACTGCTGCCAATCCTTACCTGTCTGGTGAGACAAGTCGAGGCAAGAAGAAATGGCATCTTCGCTAACGGACACAGTCTGCGGTCCTCCCAAGTACTCGGAAATCCGAATCAACTTCGCTCAGGCGTTCAACGCCATCGGAACGGTCGTCGGTCCCGTACTGGGCTCATACGTCTTTTTCACGGAGACCGCAGACGATGTGGAGGCGTTGAAGCGCGTCCAATGGGTGTATCTCGCGATCGCCATCTTCGTCTTCGTCCTCGCGGGCGTGTTCTTCATCTCAAACATCCCTGAAGTCACCGACAGCGACATGGCCTATCAAGTGGCCGAGACGCACGTCGGCGAGGAAGACAAGCCGTTCTGGAAGCACTATGCTTTGTTCCATGCTGCTTTGGCCCAGTTTACCTACACAGGTGCTCAGGGTAGGTGCTTCTTTCTGCTACTGTTGTTGTCTTTCTCTAATCCTCCCGCAGTCGCCATTGCTGGCTATTTCATCAACTACGCCGTCGACACCCGACCAGGGACGTCGAGCGCTACCGGTGCGAAATTCCTTGCCGGCGCACAGGGGGCCTTTGCAGTGGGACGATTTTCCGGAACACTGCTCATGAAGTACATCAGACCGCGATACGTGTTTCTGTTCTACATGTGCGGTGTCGTCGCTTTCTTAGCCGCGTCAGTCACGCAGAGAAACAACACAGGAATAGGTGAGTTGCCAGTTGCACAGTCGAGATGGGGGTTCTCACTCACGAATGATAACACGTCTAGCAATGCTTTTCATGACCCTATTCTTCGAATCCGTCTGCTTCCCGACCATCGTCGCCCTGGGAATCCGCGGACTGGGCCGCCACTACAAGCGCGGGTCCGGGCTGATCGTCGCTGGTGTGTCTGGAGGCGCCGTGGTGCCGCCGATCCTGGGCCATGTTGCCGACATGCGCAACTCGACGAGGTTTGCCATGATTGTTCCGACGATGGTGAGTCAGCAATACAGTCAGCAGTCGACGTTTCTCCCCATTGCCATTGGCGTAGACTGATTGTGTCACGTCTGTATATATAGTTCATGGCCGTGGCATGGACCTACGCCACCGCCGTCAACTTTATCCCTTCGTACCGCGATACCGTTGACAAAGTGGGAGCGAGCACGATCGGACTGGAGAAGCATTCTCCTAAGGATGTGGAAGCTGAGGCTGAGTTCGCCGTGGAGGCAGTTCATATTGAGAATAAGTGAACTTAACCATATTTACCTATGTATGTGCATACAACATACGGTATATACATACATCAAGTACGTATATAATAATACTCCGTATATGATCATGTACCTAGGTACCTATAATAGTCTGCGATAAATCGAGACAGGTGCAGAGATATTTCAGACTCTCCTGGTATGGTAAGCTATTGTCGAAGACTAGAAGGAGATCATAATGGAAAGCTAACGACTGCTCTATAGAAAGTAAATAAATAAGAAAGATGGAGGAAGAACAGAAACATAGGCTTTTTTATATAAACCAAACCCCCCGCCCATATTCGGTAGATTTCAATCACCTTTTGACGCGGGTAGGCTGCAGGCTTCATTCGCACAGCCAGATCGCACGCTCCCAGAATGCCGACAGATGGGTGGCCTATATATAAGTATAAAATAGAAGTATAAATAAACCCGGTCAGTCAAACCTTTCTCTCCCTACCGAGTGGATGATCGAGTGATTGAGAGTATAAACAATAATCTTCAGACTTCTGACCATCATCACCATCATCCTGATTGATTATCCTGTCCTTTTCGTTTTTTAGTTCTACATACATCATTGGCCATGATAAATAGATCATCGATGGTATCAGCGAAATAAAAACTCCCTTCCTATCTCAGTACTTTAGATAGATAGGTTTGTTTACAGGTAATTAATTACCTACCTATCCTACCTAGGTAGCGACGTACTTAGCGATCATCGTCATCATCATCATCTCTCTCCTCTGGACTACAGGAAAAAGAAGAATGGAATGAAATCGAAAAAAAAGTGTTATTAATTCAAGATAACAAAACAACAAGAAGGTCAGGTCAATTCCAATGTCATGCTATGTCAATGTCATGCTCGGCGAAGGCGAAAGCCAAGCAAAGCAGTTAACTAACTAGGTACCTAGATACTCGAAGAATTTACTAAACAAGAAGGCAGAAGGGGTATATAATGTGATATAATAATAGAAAACAACAAAGAAAAGAAAAAAGACAGCGGTGAAGTGGGACGAAACGAAGATGGGAAGATTGGGACGGAATCTTTTAGTTTTCTGGTACAGGAAGGAGTACAGGACAATGGCACAGGGTATGGAACATGGAACAAAAAAGGGGAAGGGAAAAAAAAGAAGGGGAGGAAGGTGAAAAAAAAAACGGAGGAAGCGGGGGAAAGGAACGAAAGAAGGAAGGAAAAAAAAGTCTAGTGCTGTCTCGTGGAAACATCATTATGAGACTCCTGCATGCTCTTCATTCTCATCCACTGCCGCCGTTTCAGCATGTAGCGTCGAGGAGTCCGTGGCGTCATCTGCTTTACTCTCAGTTTCATCAATCCCAGGGCTCTGCAATTCAGCCTCAGTCAGAGAAGGAGAGAGTGGTGGACGAACATTGATAGGTGACAGATCCGGCGCAGGAGCGAGAACATGTTTGTGGTCTTCACTTTCCACAGCCACAGCCTGTTCTTGACCGTGTTTGTCCTGCCCTGCTGGCTCATCCAGAGCCTTGTCGACTTCGTTGAAACTCGTTTCTAGAACTTCCGGTGAGCTGAATGCGTCCACTTCCTCAATGTCTTCATCCTCCACATCATCCTCCTCTTCCATGATAATTTGACTTTTCCGGGTTCTCGGGCGTGTAGAGGCTTCCTCACCGGCCTGCAGATCTGGCCCCAAACCCGGAGTCCCCAATCCACCCGAAATCATGAGATTCGCCGTGTGTAGCATCGGCCCCTTGAATGCGGTTCGTTTCCGTCGAGCAAAAACCAACCCGGACGCGGGGGACGACATCAACGGTGCAGGCGCAGTCTCGTTGAATACAGAGTAGATGCCGGCGTTCGGGTCACGTAAGCTATTGGGTGGATTTCGAACCAGTCGGATATTGCTAGGGAAGCGAGAAGAAGCGCTCGGCGTGGTGGGAAGAACTTTAACCGAGGCATGTGGAGACTTGGAAATTCTCGTTGAGGCGGTGGGCGTAGATACCGTGTCAAGGCTATTAGAAGAAGCCGATGACGCCTTCGAATGGGTGTGGGCATGGTGAATACTGCGGATAGAGGAAACCGACGAGGATGTCGACTTGCGACCACGCAGACCAACCGACGAGCGTCGATACGAACTTCGAGGAGTGATAGGAGACGGTGACAGGGAATTGCGGTGGTTCGATGTGTTGGTATTCAGGGCCCGAGGCTGACGTGGAAGCGAATTTCGGTGATTAGGATATGAGGCACTGCTTGGAGCGAGACTGCTGGCATTTGACGCGCGCTTGAGGTCGGTCGGCGTGGGAATACGAATAGCATCGGCGGCCGTCGAAGACGTTCCCGCTTGTTTCTTGCCAGAATCGTCGCCCTTCTCCGGACTCGACTTGTCCAACCGAAACTTCAAGCTCTTCTCGCTAGTACTCTTCGGAGTCTTGGGATGGGGGGATTTCGCACGCTTCGCGGATTCTACCAACCAGTGTTTGAGCGATGCCAACTGGCTGATTATCGGGTGGTGATGACGGCGCCCACGACGCTTAAATATGCCATTGGAATGCGATCCTAATTCTGGCTGAGAGGCACTGACATGCAACATACTCGGCCGTGATCGACGGTTTTCTTTGGGAGGGGGCACAGGGCGCTGTCTCGTTGAACTCACGGAGCGAATGGAATCCTTATCAATCGGCGGAGGTGGTACAGTTGAGTCGGGGGTGTGAACGGCGACAGATTCCGGGAGCTTTGGGACCTCCGGTATAGAGAGCTGGGCTAATCAAAGGAGTTAGTCATTGACAAGGGACATACAACGCTATCAGATCAGACATACCGTTTGGCAAGCTTCGTCGGTCTCTCCTCCCCCGGGTCTGCAATGTGTCAGCCGTCGTCCCCTCCTCGTTGACCTCCGCAAGAGCTGTGGAGAGCCGCTTGGAGCTGGCGGCACTCAGACGACGCAAGCTCTTTGCTTCGGCTTCTCTCTCCTTCCGCTTCCGTTCTCGCCTCCTTTCTTTGCGTTCCTCTTTCTCGATCAGCAAGGCCCACCATCCAGCGAGAGCATCGCATCTCTGGGCCAGGACATTTTCGATGACCTGATCGATGTTGACACCAGCGCTCTTCATACGTAGTAACGTGGTTTTTTCTAACGGGGTCGTGAAAGGCGACGGCCGTGGTCTCTCTAAAATGGCTTTCTGCTCGGCTCCGTATTCTCCCAGGAACGGATGTGCCAGGATTTCATCCAAGGTCGGTCTTAGAAGCGGTCGCTTTGAGAGCAATACGCTGATCAGCTGTCGTGCGTCCTCGGGGAACCTTTCGTTGAACTTGGGCTCCTCTGTGAGGATTTTTCTCTTCGTCTCTTGCTCGTCATCTTCATCGAAAGGTAGTTCTCCTGCCAACAAGGCGTATAGAATGATTCCCAAACTCCACACGTCGACCTTTTCGCCGGCATATTTTTCGCCTTTTAGCATCTCCGGCGCGCTGTAGCAGATGGTGCCACAGAAGGTTTGCAAATAACTTGCTTTTCCCTCGTATTCTCGAGTGAACCCGAAATCGCATAGTTTCACATTTTCGTTCTTGTCGAGCAGAATGTTCTCCAGCTTCAGATCTCGATGGACACACGACTTGCTGTGTACGTATGCGACGGCTCCTACTAGTTGCGAGAAGATCCGTCGGACCTTTTCAACGGGAAGCGGACCATGGTTCAGGAGATAATTATACAACTCGTCACCTAGTTGGTTGCATTAGCATTGAGCAAAAAAAAAGAACAGTCGTTCTCTAGAGTTCGCGGGCATTTGTTTCATACCTGGACAGTATTCCAAGACTAACCAGACCAAGTTCTCGGTCACAATCACCTCGTACAGTCGAGCAATATGAGGATGGAGGAACTGTCGATGGTGATGGATCTCACGGGCGAGGTTGGCATCCTCCTTGTTCGAGGACTTGAGCACGACCTATGCCCATGTGAGTACGTCGCGAAGCCAGCCGCACTGCTGATCTCTTCATACCTTGGAGCCATTGGTGAGTTTGTGTGTCCCGAGGTAGACCTTGCCGAAGGAGCCTTTCCCGATGAGACGCCCAAGACTGTAGTTTCCTACATTTCGGAGATCCTTTGACGAGAATTCCCTGTACACCGTCGTAAGAGCACCCCGTTAGCCATCTACAAGGAAAGAAATATCGTGCGGATGCACAGTATATGACGGGAGGACATACTGGAGCAATTCATTGTAGGAATTGGCAAGCTGTGATTACCAAGAAGTCAGTCCGTAGTCCACGATGCTTGCTCCTCATCAACCAAGGCTATCACGCCCATGCAGCTGGCCTAACCCACTTTTGCCCATCATGAAACAGAGAGGCTTTGTGGTGGTATGGAAAGGAAAGCAGACCTTTTCCTTCTGATGATGGGCCTCCGCTCTCGATCTGGCCGACTGCATGTGTCAAGACTGAAGAACGCGAATCGCCGTACGTTCGGATTGCTCTCCGCCGGCCTCTTTCGTCTCTACCGGGGTTGCTTGGTGGTTATCGCTCAGATAAGAGATTCTAGTCGTGCGCGCGTGCCATCCACAGGAAAACAGAAGACGGGCAGATAGGAAATCGAGTCGACTCGACGTGACGACAAAAGGAGCGGACGAGTCTGGTGACGACAGCAAATGCGCAAGCAACCGGGGTTGCGTACTCCGTACTCTCGAAACGTTTGCTCGGAGGGAAGGGTGCACTGACGGATGAGTCGGTAAATCGCTGGTGGGCCACGTACTCGGTAGAACGAGTTGATCTGCAGGGAGAGAAATATTGAGTCAAAGGAAGTTGTTCCCTCGTGGTTGTAGAAATGAGCGCAATCGAATAAATCTTGTTGATGAGAAACAGAGATCAAGCCACCAGTTTCCGTAACAAGACAGCGGGGATTTCCCGGGACCAGACTCAGCGAGAGGAGGTTTCCAGATAGGTGTGACAGGGTGATATGCCAAGTCAGGATGGACTAGGGGCAGGATATGTTGATAGCAGGTGAATTCGAACGGGGCGATGTTATAATAAGAAGTGATGGCTATTGGATCCAGCTTAGCTATTCATTAGTAACGGCCTTGCACCGGCGTCGGGGAGTCGGACGACGCGGTTCGTGCCCGTGGTCCGTGCCTGACACCTGCTGGCACTTGGAACGTGGGCCCAACTTTGATTAATCGCTAACTAACGGCCTATCCCGCCCACGGCAACGCTTCAGGAGTGCTGTTTCATGAGAAGCGCAATTTCGAAACAGAAGCTCAAATGAAGCTACCTGTGAGTTTTAACCACATCGAAGCCCCAGATTAACTTTTTTGCAGTCAAGTGAGATCAGTGAGCTCGTCGGCCCTGGAGGACTGTTTCATACTTGATGCTAACTATATAGACTACTATACTATATGCTATGGATTCAAAATAGTCAGGTTTATACCCGGTGACTGTTCAAGTGAAATCGAATAATACGGTTCCTCTCAATGTGAGACGCGACGCATTATTCGCAACGCCTGGCTGCTTCAGGTCCGGTGTAGTATGATACCTACCACTTTATCGACCATAGCAACTTCAATTGCTGCCAAGCCTGTCCTGCGGTGGATGCATAAGACAGTCGGGTGAATCGAGCATGTACTGCGAATATTGGTCCTTGTTGATTGCATTCACCCACCACTGACCATCAAGTAATCTATCTTTCCTTCTGATGTCTTGCTACAGGTGTCGGGTTGGGTGTCCTCTCGCCACCATGGAAGAGACTTCACACGGTCAAGAATTCGTGTACCGGCGCAGAGAGTTGGGTCTGCACTGTCGAGACCGGGCTCATTGAGCAGCGCAAGACTGACTAGTCCCAGGTAGGAGTGGAGGAGATCTGGATAGATAAGAGGCGGTTAGAAATCAGAGAATGCAGAAGCCGGCTTGCCTTACCTGGAGGTTCCCCGACTCCCTTCCCAAAACCCCCAATGAGGTGTTGCGTCTTGTCGAGAAGATACAGGCGGTTGCCAGATGCATCTATTAACGAAAGCCTATCCAGCATCTATTGTGATGGATTTTATCAGGCATTAGCAAGTGTCGTAGAAGAAGATCCGGGTAGCTCCTTACTGCGAGGGCACCTGTCGCCCAGAAGCAATAGCATGTATCGGCAATTTTATTGCACCGCCCATTAAAGCCTGCCCACGTCAATGAGCCTTCGGTGGGCGGAGATATATCAGGCAACATCTGAATTGTATCATTTAAAGACGGAGCTTCCACGCCACCTTCGGCGTGCTGCGATGGGTCCGGTTTCACGCTATCGGCACCATCCTGATCCTCGTCTTTGTCGTTATCGTCGTCCTCCTCCTCTGCTTCGAGTTCAGTCGTTTGTCTTGACACAAGCCATTTCAATAAGGACGCAAACTCCTGTGTATCTGGCGAGAGAACATTGATCCGTCTGACGGCCTCCGACGTCCATTTCAAGAAAGATAGCGCACCCACGGCGCAATAAGTCAAACCCGCTGCCATGTGGTGAGCGAAGGTCGAATACAATATGGGGCCAAGCGCAAGGTAGAGAAGAGATGTAGGGAATACGCACCATGGGCTTCGCAAAACGGAGCCTCGGCCATGCCACCGTCATATGTCTTTCAGAAGAAGACGATCAGAGTTTTATACAGCACTGAGGTCAATCTCTATCTTACCTGGCAGGACTCAATAAATGATATTAATTTTTCCACGTCTATATCTTTTACGTCCGCAAGGTCATCGTCATGCTTCCCTCGAAGCAGATATCGTATACCGGCGGCGCAGTAACAGAATCGCAAATCCCTGCCGCCCTCAATCTCTTCGTTTACGCCGAGGACTTCCCCGAAACTCCCATCTTCGCGCTGCATCTTGGGGAGCCATTGAAGGCATTCCTGTCTCTTCACTCGCGAAAGGTCGTCGCCTAGGATGAGCAATGTCTCTAGTGCAAGGAAGGTGGCAGGAAGGTTCGCTGGGTCCCAGGCTTCATTCTCGCGCGTGCGCTTCTGATCTCCAAAGATGGTGCCTGTGAATCCTCGGAATCCTCCCGAGGGAAGCTGGCAATGATACAGCCAGTCGATGTAGCCTTGTCGCTCTTCGGGCGTGGTGCTGGTTTGTAGAACCCCCAGCAGGTCCAGTCCAGCGACGGTGAAGAAGGCCAGGAGTACACGATTGGAGTCGCCTGTCGTATATTGATGAGGCAGGACGGTCTTGAGACAGCGCAAGAAGTATTTGATATGACGCTCTTTCTGAAACTTGGAGTATGCCATGGTTCTTTCAATTCATTGATCCTGAAATTCGAATCGGAGAATTAAAACAGAGATAAAACATAAAACAAAGTCGCAGTCTGTAGTTCTGCGCTCCTCGGACAAACGATAAATCAGAAATAGAGGAAGTTGTGCAGTGTGGAGATTGTATGTATCATCATTTGTTCTTTCCCAGACTGTTGACGCACGGTCCAATCCTGCCGTCCCTGCCCACTCCGACGGTCGGGACGGGACTGGACTCCGGGGGCGGAGGAAAAATAATAAGACAAAGGAACCACCAACACGAGAAGCAGATCAATCTTATATTGATTGCTGTTCAGTACGGAGTATACCTATTTGGAACCGTCAATCTTATCAGGAGAAAAAAGTTCACAGCGATGGCTTTCTTCTCCTCCAAAACCCTGATCCAGGCGCATGCCCTGTTCCTGTTTATACTCGCTGTTTACCTGACCAAGTCCCCTGATGTCATTACCGATTCCGATTTGGTCTTCATGCTCGGGGAAGCAATGAAAATCGTATGTCGTTTTTAGGACTCTTACAAGGGTTTCTCAGATCACAAGGATCTTCCATTGAGACATATACACCCTGAATCAATTTCACTGATTTCCAAATCTACTGTATAGGATGTCTCCCCGACCTTCTCCCGCCCGCAATCCCCCTTTGCCATCTGCGGCATCCTCCTAGTCGCCGATGCCCTCGTTGACCTCATCGTCGTGACAAAGGTGCCTCAGATCAATGAGACAATGGGAAGAATGGACGCTCTCAACTCCCGGTCATCTCGGTTGAGTCCCAGTGCCTCGTTGTCCCGCGTCAATCCGTTGACGACCCGGGTCGCCGCCCTGTACTCCGAGATCTGGACGTTGCTGGCCGCATCCCGGTTCTGCCTGTTTTTCGCCGTTTCGTTTTTCATCTACCAAAGTAAACCTGGTGCCTGGGGCTTTGACGCGGAGGGACGATACGGATCGCGATCGGGCGGTGAAGCGGCATCTGGGCTGGATCAATTGAAGAACCGGGTAGTGTTCACATACGGTTTCATGGAGATGATGTTCTGGCTTTGGGTTAGTTTGTTCGGAAACAAGCCATATTCTTCATGCTTGTCTAACATTGTCGTTTCCCTCTCCTGCAGATTCTCCTTACACTCCGCGAAGAGCGACGAGAAGTGGCAGCCCGCCTCGCAGCCGCTCAAGCTGCCGAATTCGAGCAGAATAATGCGTTGTGATCGAATCCATCGCATCTGCCCAATGTTTCTGTACAGTATACCTTGTTTTGTCGGCACTACAACAAGTCTTTTTCTTCACTTCATAATATCTCGACATGGAAGAAGTTAAATCGAGATCAAAAACAGTCCTTAAAGTTTGTCGAAGTCATAAAGTGGGCAACCTAGGACATAGACGATCACAAAGTCGATAATATTATTATTGCCACAGATATATGACATAAAAGAACGTGAGTGGGAATCATCCATCAGAAACCTTGCTGCAATTTTCACCACTAGTTAACCCGCACGTAAGCATTAAACTTTCCTCTTCCTTGAGCTCCACGTCCGCTGTCATTGCTTAGCTGGCACATAATCGTACCGCGGTAGTCGTTCAGGCATCCTATCAAAGGCCAGAACCCGCGAGACACTTCTTCAATTTAGGCAAGAAGCATGGCAACGAGTACAGCCGCAGCACCAGCTCCTGCAATAACACCACCGTTCTGGGTCTGCGCAATTGGGGCAGCCGCGGAAGTGCCTGATGGGGAAACAGCAGAAGCACTGACACTGCTTGTCTTAGAGGTGGCTGTTGAAGAAGTGCTGGAGCCCGAGGAACTGGCAGTAGACGATGCCGTGGTCGATGCCGTGGTCGATGCCGCCGTAGCGGAGGAGCTACTGGTCTCCGAGGACGCAGTTGATTCAGATGCGGTGGAAGTCTGAGAACCAGTCGCGCTGGCGGCGGTCGTGCAAACGGCAGATTGAGGCAGATTGGTTACTCCCGCAGTGCTGCAGAGGGAATCGGCGAATTTAATCGTCGCTGTAGTATTGAAGAAGTCAGCAAGACTCTGCCGTGCCAATGCTTTCTCCCTCCAGCGTTCTTTCTCTTCTCTCTCTTTCGATCTGAGGCCACAGGAAATCCTTGTGGATCACAAGAGCTATGAAGTTGATAGCAAAAAGGAGAGAGAACGTGGCATCTGAAAAGCAAATGAATCAAGGGTAAAGGAAGAATAAGCTTACCCTCTTGATCCGCCTGGTCACAGGCTTTAGCAACGCAGCAGGTGATGCTCGCGATGAAAGACTGAGTGCTGCAGATGCACTTTACATCAAGTCCGCATTGCGCGGGGATGGCATTGGTCGCGCAGTTTTGCTATACGCAGGTACATTTCGTTAGATCATTGCAATCCTCACTCTCAACGAGAGCTTTCAGATGGAAAGGAGCTAGATATCGAGGGGGGATGAGAATCGATAAATAAAATTGGAAACTCACAGCACACTGGGGAAGATCAGAAAGGCTCTGGGCGGCAGTGCCAGCCACCAAAGCTGTGAAGGCTAGGGAAATAGCTGCCAGCTTCATTTTCAAGTTAGCAAGGTTTAAAGTATCCGAAGCTTTTCAATAGATCGTGGAGCTGAGGTGATCAGAGGTTCCGGGCGCACGGTTTTCGAGGAGCAGGCTACAATGACAGAGAAATAGAAGAGCTGGGAAGAGAGAATGGGATAACTCCAATTGAGTTAATGGAACCCGTTACAGACAGCAAGGTTGGAAGATGGAGTGGGTGGGGACATGCGTGAGGGTAGTTCATCCTTTTGCCTTCTTATATGCGGACCTAGTCTATCGCTTCAACCAGTTACTCGGGCACTTGGTCCAGGGAGACTAGCTAACTGGAAGGTACCTGCATACCTAGGTGATGTAACTTGCTCGACCACACCACTGCGGGGAAGGACTATCCGGCCCTTGCTGCCTGCCTAACCTAACTGCTGCTGGTTCAGCAGCCAATGCGGAGTAGTCCGGCAAAGCTGGCAAGACTGAAGAACTCCTGTCTGTTCACCGGTTCTTTTGCTATTTTATTTTGCCTCAATTGCCACCCGAAGACCGGCCAGTGCGCCGATTTTGCAAGAGACGGTATGACCAACCTTCGTTAGGTAGTTCGAGCACGATGAACCTCCCTCGAGACGATTCAGTTAGGCTCTTGCTGGGACAGAGGTATTATTGTTACCCCTATCGAAATTACTCAGGTACCTACCTACCTAGGTAGAACCATAGAAGGCATGCACATAGCCGCTTCGTTATCATTGGATTGCCAAGGCATTCGGACATGGATCCACGCTAGCGGTGATGGGCTTTGGCGAGGCCTTGGGATACACGTGCATTAAGCTGTGAAACACCAGATTTCATGCTGGTGAGGAGTTGATTTTTTTATTTGGACCCTTTGTTAATCAGGTACTATGATCTGACTCGGTATCCTGCTCTGAATTTGATTGTGATGTTGCACTGTCGAGATTGCTAGGTAGGTAGCCCCTTAGCGTGCTGTAAGTGCTTGCGCCCGGACCCATGTGAAGCCCCAACCTGGGAACTCCTTCCCCGCCCTGGAGAAGCAGCTGTGGGCCTGTGGTTGGAACTTCACGGCAGGTGGCTGCTTCCCACCCAGAACAATTCCCTTGAAACCAAACAATCTAGAGATGGCAGGCTGGCCAGCTTAAGAATGTGAATACCCGTATAACACCGAGTCTTCTTCAAGCTCTTATCTCTCCATGTCATTGATACTGTACTCCGTACTGCCAGTACAACGCTATGTCCAAAGGCGAGCATCTGTGAAGCACTGAATCGCATGCATCCCAGGGCTAAGTACTCCGTACGACTAATTCCAAACCCAGTAGGCTCCAAGTCGGTTGGTCTGTTGCCGTTGTCTCGCTACTCCGATAGGATGACAGTAGGATTACCCCAAGACCCCGATAACGCGTCGTTCCCCGATTGTACTCCGTAGATCACTCTTCTTCCGCGACCCGGCGATGCTCCTAATTATCAAGACCTCCAACAAGAATTTCTCTTGTTGCCGTTGCATCTTGCCATAACTGTATAGAATAATCAATTCCTGCAACGCACAATCGGAACACTGAATGTTACTGATCCCCTCTGTGACGAAACGCGCGAGGTAACAAGGTCTCGATGACTTGACCGCATAGCACTCGAACGAACCCCCCGACTTACGAGTCTCTTTCCTGGACAATCGTCAACGCACAGTGCGTCTGTCGTTCATCCATCGTTGTCGCTATTGATCTTCGCGGAGATGGGGCTGGGTGTATTGGAGGACAGAAAACTCGAACACGTTCCTGGTAAGGGAGTTTGACCCAGCAGCATGGATTGATATTTCCCTGGTTTGTTTGCGCCATTTTTCCCGTTCTTGTGCTGATGGGACTTTTTGTAGGAACGTCGTACATCTTAGATCATAGCGCGCCTACTCGGTATAGCCCTACTGAGCCTACTGAACAACCATGGCTGAAGTACGACCGCTCGGGGCCGGTGCCCATTATCCTCGTTCCTCAACCAAGTGATGACCCTAATGATCCTTTGGTATGGACTCCAAGACAAAAAGATCCACGCGGTTTTTAGTTGGATTTCTCTGACGATTCCGCAACAGAATTGGCCTTTATGGAGACGCGATCTCATTCTCGCTATCCTCTCCTTCGTTGCGGTTCTCTGTGCAACCATGAGCCCGATTATGGCGGCCAACACCTTGACAATCTCACTCTACTATGAGAGAAACTTTACCGAGGTCGCCCTGCTGACCGGATATCATCTTTTGGGTGTTGGCGCTGCCGGCGTTCTGTGTGTGCCTACTGCAAGGGTCTGGGGCAAGCGCCATCTGTTCCTCTTGGGGAATATCTTGATGATCATCAGCTGCGTTTGGGCTGGGGCGAGTGGCCACAACTACCACAGTTTACTGGCGGCACGGATATTCCAAGGATTTGCCCTGGCGCCATTCGAGGCCCTTGTGAATGCGTGTGTGGGGGATCTATACTTTGTCCATGTTAGTCGGCAGTTGGTGTCCATGAGTTCCCTTCTCAGATCTCTGCTGACATGACGACGGTGATGGATAGGAACGTGGAAAGCGAATGGCACTGTCGAACGTCGCTCTCTTTGGTGGCGCCTTTCTAACGCCCGTCTTCGCTGGCAAGATTACTCATACGCTTGGGTGGCAGTGGACATTCTACTTCGTCGCCATCTTCACCGGGATAGCTCTGCCATTCATGTTCTTTTTCGTCCCGGAAACCGCATTTCGGCGTCCGGACTATCTAAACACGGATTTTCTAGGCGATGTCGATTCCTCTCAGTACCAGCATGGCCCACCTCGTGGCGGCAGTGATCAATCTGAATCACAGGTCCGGATTCACGATGCAGGGAAAGAAAATGGCCCTTCTTCCAAGCCCGGGGAAGGAGCATCTCCAGCCGTCGACGAAAAAGCAGACCATGCCGGCGCTAATGGGAAAGCAGCTCCGGAAATCAGCACCCCGGCCGACTTGCCATTTGTGCAGACGTTGAAGCTTTTCAATGGCAGAAAGACAGATGAGAACTTCTTCAAACTCCTTCTGCGACCATTCCCGCTTTTCCTGCATCCTGGCATTCTTTGGGTGAGCTGTTTGGTGGACCACTCGCTTGGAGATCATACACTAATCCGACTTGACAGGCTTGCCTGACGCAGGGGGTCTTGATCGGA
Source organism: Rasamsonia byssochlamydoides (assembly GCF_041956645.1). Taxonomy (NCBI): domain Eukaryota; kingdom Fungi; phylum Ascomycota; class Eurotiomycetes; order Eurotiales; family Trichocomaceae; genus Rasamsonia; species Rasamsonia byssochlamydoides. The sequence goes on along the minus strand of NW_027192422.1, from coordinate 118,812 downwards.
TGGACTGTGTTCATCGGCGTTGTCCTTGCGGCGATCTTCTTGGGTCCACCATTGTGGTTTGATGAAGTCCAAACAGGTTATCTCTACACGGGTGCCTTCATCGGATCAATCCTTGGTTTGATTCTTTCTGGCCTCCTGTCGGATTCGATCAACAGGATCATGATCAAGCTCAACAAGGGCAAGTATGAGCCGGAGTTTCGCATCCTTCTCGTTTTCTTTCAGCTCATCTTCAGTGGAATTGGACTCTACGGATTCGGAATCGTCGCCCAAGATGTTAAGCGTTACGGCTGGCTGGTCGCGGATGTGTTTTTCATGTTCGTGATCATGGGGATGGTGATGGGCGCCGTCGCCAGCGCGCTGTACATTGTTGATGCCCATCGTAAGTGCTTCTGCTTTTCCATGCGAACTGGCTCGGTGGTAATGGCTGACTTTCGCCGCCTGGGGGCTTTTGGACAGGCCAAATTGCTGTGGAGGCATTCACGTGCCTGCTCGTGTTCAAGAACATTTTTAGCTTCATCTTGACATTCTTTGCGTACAACTGGCTGGTCGTCCAGGGTGGTTCGCGCATACCGTTCATCGCGATCGGCAGCATCCAGGTTGGCGTTTGTCTCTTGGCTGTCCCCATGTGTAAGTTTGCCCCCTGGCTGCAAGATTTCGTATCGATCTTGCGATTGACTTGTTTCTTTTAGATATCTTTGGCAAAAGAAATCGCTCTTTCTTCGCGCGCCACGACATTCTGAAGCTCCTCCATTTGTGGTGATATGGACCTTGCTTTGAGCCTGGATTACGCAGCGTGCTCGGTAGCGGAAAGAGAAGGTCTGCCTGCTTTGATTTTTTTCTGCCGCTGGAGCGCCTCCATTTTGATGTTTTCTGCACTTCGATCTATTTCTATCCTGTGATATCCAGAAAGCGTAATATTCAGTAATGTGATCTTTGACGATGCAACGTGGGGATGGCTATGGAGAAATATCGCTGTTTACGGGAATCGAGTGATTCCTTTAATTGGGTAATCTAATTTTATATGCAGGTGGAGTGAAGAGAATCTAGAACGAGTGTTTTTGACGAATGCATGCGACCCGCTGGCTTCCGGAGGTGACCGGGGCGAGTCCCGTGCCACGGCCGGCCCGCCGCGTTTATCAGGTCATTTGAATTGTATCCAGATAAGCTGCTTTGCACCTTCCAATCGCGACCCTGCCTCCTTGTCCGATGTCCTAAACGGGATATACCTGCCATGGCAACAACCATAGTAGTCTTTGTATGCAACTCCTTTGCGCTGGAACAACAAAGAGGAGCACTCCTCATTGAGCCATCATATCTAGTTCTACTTTCTCGACCGCAAGTGTATTCAATGGATCGCAGTCTCCGAATTCCAATCATAGTGGGGGTGGTTATCTCTTAATGCAGATCAAGAGGGGCTCTCTCCAGGGCCAGACTTGATGACATCACGCCAATGATCAACCTGCGCTGCATAGAGTTGTGCCGCGGGCCAATGGGCGCCTTGTTCTCTGCAATAAGATTGCTTTAGCGGAGCGCCCTCGCAGAAAAAGCAATTAAGTTGGCTGCGGACCAACTACGTCACCATCGACACTGCAAAGCTTCCGGCCCATCCAACAGCACGCTCATCCACCTTCAACCTGCTTCTCCTCTTCACTTTTCGCTTGGGAGGTCATGTCTGTCATAGTCCGGGCCTTGTTGCTTTCCCAGCACCTTGCACCCTATCAGTCAGCATGGCGACCCGGCATACTACCACTACAGCAGCTGCATGCACCTGCTGCGATTCATGTGTTGCGGCAGCGACCAAGTTGGCAGACCATGGTATGTGATCCGGAATGTGCTTCCTGTCTCTCGTTTCCTTTCCAGGAGATGCGCTGTTCGGGGCTGATTCGCGTTTTCTTTGTCTTCCGGTGCAGCCGCCGCCACTGCTGCCTTATACGTGACGGACCCGGAACGAAAGCGCGCTGGTCGCGATGCCCTGCAGCCGGAGCAGCCATCTCCATGTCAGTATAGTGCTGTCATCATGCAGTCTGCCATTGATCAAGTGCTGACAGTCCTTCCACTTTGGTGGGAATCACAGCTGCCATTCCTCCTCCCGGTCTCACCCTTGCCAATGCAGGCGCCGCAGCCAGCATCGCCCATGCCAACCGGAAGCCCGTTGAGTTTTGGAGACCGGAGAAGCAGCCAGATGCGGAGAAGGCCGCCTTCGCAGTCAGAGGATATCAGTTCGCTGAGCCCCAACCCGTGAGCATCACAAGTCCCGAAGTCTATAAAGCCGCCCTTACGGCGACGCGGGAACGTATAATGGCTCCATCTCCCCCCGTTCCCGCTGTTGACCACGGATACGATCAATACGCAGCCGAGCAGGTCATGATGGCCGGAGGACGGGCACCACAGGAGCCTGCAGCAGTTGAGATTGACCCAGGCGCTCTCAATGCCGCCACTGGCGCCGTGTCCGGTCGGCGGAGGAGGGCGGAGTCTGCTCCCATAAAACCTCAGTTCAGGCAAGAGGCTGCTTATGCTCTTTCTGCTGCCACCATTTCCCATCGGGCCAGTTTAGGAGCCGATATCCTGGGCAACCTTGATCCGTCCATGGAGGCTGCTCGGATACACCACATCGCCAAGACAAATGTCAAGCTCTACACCTCATCCCCACCGGTGGAGATTGAGGTGGCAGAGCAAAAGCATAGAGACACTCTTCGAGCGGCCGCGATTTCCATGGCCAAAGATATGTACGCGATCGCCGCAGCCAAGGAGCCCGAATTGGTGAGACCTGCAAGCTCTCTCGCTCAACGTCGTGAATCTCGCCGGCTTTCTCAGTCGCAGTTCTCCTGGACGACAGGTGATGAACGCGGAGTGACCCGAAAGCCGACAAATCTGCATGAAGCGGCGCAGAAGATCGCTGCCGAAAAGCTGGCTAAGATGCAACGGACCGACCTGGCTTACCAGCAGCAATACTACGGCACCGCCCCAACTCCCCGCACCCGCTTGATGACGCGCCGGCTGAGGAGAAGGACGTCGAGCGACAGTGATGCATCTCGAATCGATTGGGAACGATCCGTCCAGATCAGGAATCAGATGTCGTCCTTACAAAGCCGGCTTCATGAGATCGACGAGGAAAAGAAGAGGCGGGATCGCGCAGAATTGATGGAAATTGCCCGCAGAAACGTCAACGCGGCAATCCATGATATGGACGAACAGGTCTACGCCAGAACGGGCAAGCCCTCTCCCAGCATGCAGCGCGAATGGGAGGAGAAGGCTCAGGAGCGTGCCAAAGCTGAAAGCGAAGCTCGATTGGCTACACTTGGAAGGATCCCCATTGGTGGGCAAAGATACATAGATGAGGTTGATGTGGAAGAGATCGCTCGCTCTCGGATTCAGCCCACTTTGGACGAGATCACGGATCGGGTCGAGGAACAAAAGGCTAGAGAAATCTCTCAGCGACTAGACGAGGAATGGAGGCAGAGGTTGCGGGAAATAGACCGTCAAAGAGAGTACGACACTAGGGAGGAGGAGAAGCGGCAAAAAGGTTTGAATTTGGTTTCAATACGTGGTTGATCGTCTCTTGGAGTTGCTAACGATCAAGCAGCGGCAGCGAAGCAAGCCGAGAAGGAACAGAAGGCAGCGATGGCGGAGAAGAAACGCCTCGAGAAGGAGGGCCAGGGGTTGTGGTCGAGAGTATTTGGAGGGAAGAAGCCGGCTGGGGAGACCGCTGAAGAACCCGATCATGCCCCGGAGAAACCGACCGAGGAGATTGAACGAGAGGCAGGTGAGCAACAGGCCGCCGACGGTGCTGGTGAGGAGCGTCCCGGGAATGAGCAGGAGCAAGAACGTGTTACAAACGGAGATACCACAGCCCCGTCCCCAAGACCTTCGGTAGATGAGCAAGCAGCTTCACGCGAAGCAGGAGCAGAAGGCGTTCCGGCGGTCACCGGTGCTGCTGAACCTGCCGAACAGCCGGCTGAGGCGGCTGCTGAGACAGTTGCTGAGACTGCTGCTACGATAGAAGCAACTCCGACTTCAGCATCCCCGAAAGGAGAGTCCAGGCTGAAGATGTGGTTCAAGACCAAAGTCTCCCGTCGGGGAAGCAAACCTCCTCCACCACCACCAGAGCAGATGCCTCAACCGACTGAGACGGAGGAGATCACGTCCGGATTTACGGGCGGAGCTGCTTTGACTGGAGCGACAATCGACATTCCGCGTGGAGGTCCCCTTACTTCCCATCCTATCACCGAGAGGGATCTTGCTCCAACCAGTTCGAGTGCCCCGTCCGAGCATGATGCTGCCGATGCGATGTCCGAGTCCATGAATGCCATCCGACAGTGGAGCACCTCGACGGCTGCATCTGGTGCTGAAGGGAGGAATTCATCTGAAAATGGCGGCAGACGAAGTCATCTCCGGATGAGCTTCAAAGACATGATCACTCGAAAATCTCCCGACGAAGCTGGTTCCGCGGGGCCCTCTGCTCCGACGAATCCTCCAGCAACGCAGAACGGGGAGGAGGCCGTGACTGTGACTGCGACGGCTCCGGTTCGTCCATCGCCTTCTCGTGCCAATACCACGGAGCGGGATGAACTACGAGACAACTTTGTCGAGGAAGCATTGCCACCACCTCCGAGTCTCAACACGGTTATAGGGCGAAGCTCTGCTAGGGAGAGTAGATTCTCCGAAGATCTGTAGCTGTAGGTAGCCCTGTAGCCTGTAGCCCTGTGGCCTCGGTGGTCGACCATTGCGACGGCGTATGGATTCCATGTCCTGTACCCAATTCCTTCCTCCTCTGTGCAACAATAACCCTTGTTTTCCCTCCTCATGTCTTCTCACCTTTCCTCCATCCTCTTCCGCAACTCTCTCATACCGCATCCGTCCTCTCTATCTACTTATCTATCTTTCATGTGGCGTTATGTAGGGCAGGGAGCTCGGGAAGTTTTATGGGAACAATCGCAATCTATTGAGGTGCCTCTTCTCTTTCTCAACAGGCAAAGGGTGAGAAATTGTACTGTACATTATTGTTAGAGTTTCTATACCATTCTTTTTGTGCTATGCTAATGTTATGTAACGGACGGAAGGGAGGTATTATCTGGATATTTATTTATGATAGACATTGCAGACGGATCTTTTTCTCTCTCTCTCTCTTTTTCCCTTGTCTATCTGCTACCTATCTAACTGCTTAGATTAGATTAGAGCAGAAAGAAACAATGACTGACGGTGGGAGGAGGGTTGATTGAGGGTGTTATTATTAATTAATTAAGTATTGTGCCTGCATCTGCTTCATCCAAAATGCTTTTTTATTTACTCGTAGCACTACTCACTGCACTGGATTGTAATTAAAATTCATACACCTCTTCCCATTGCTATTTATTCCATACCTATACCTACCCCATTATTTCCTTGTTGGCACGGGTGTGCATTAAGGATAGCTTGGCTTGGCAGGTGATGATTATTTTAGGAAATATAATAAATGTTCAGTCAGTCAGTCAGTCAGTCAGTCCCTCTTTACTGCAGTATTGTGAGGTTATTCATGCAGTCACATGAGATTGGAAATCAATGCTTAGGGCGGGCGGCAAGACTACTACATATGTAGTACTGTACTGTACGCGCAACTAAGGCAGATGTGTTGCGCCGTAAATTTACAGCGTTGGTTCCTTTCTTTTTTTTTTCTCAGGTATGTACATACATAAATGTACTCAGTCACTCATATTCTAGAAAATTGTAATTGTAATTTGTATCGTATCAGGCCTGCCTCTGTCCTCTGCCCTCTACCCTGTTGATTGATTGATTGATTGATTGATCAATCTTCTTCTTCTGTCATGGAAAAGAAAGAGACAGACAGAGAGAGAGAGAGAGTTTACTATTTACTCTGGGGTAGACCAGAGTGAATATGCTTGATCTGTTTGTTATTATCGAGATAGCCAAAATTCATCTTATTGTACATACATATACAGGACATGCATGCGCCGCAGGACCGGCCACTATTAATCTATCTTGCTTAGTCAATCAATCAATCAATAAATCAACTGCCGTGGATTGCTCCGTCCCTCTTTTGCCAATGGAATGGAATCTTCACCATCAGAAATAAAACAACAAAAGAATATGAAGGTCAAAGCTCGTGACTGAGCTCATATCAAACCAACAGCCGATTACGAATCTTTTCCAGTTTCTCCTTGGCCACACCTATCGAAAGGAGGTAGCCTTCGACCCCACCGTATTTCGTGTCTAGGTATTCCTTGATCTGTTCTGGAAACCCCGGCGGGCACTTGGTGTATTCTTCATCCAGCCCGACCGACCGGATCTCCTCCATCCGCTCTTCGAGTTCCGGGATGAGCTCCGCTTCCGACTTGATGTAATCCCGGGCGATCTCATTGAGGGGGACAACGTTCGTCAGCAGCAGCAGCATCAGGATGATCAGACCCGTCCGGTCCTTGCCCTGCGTGCAGTGGATGATGGTTGGATACGTGTCATCCTCGGCCAGAATATCGAACGTTTCGCGCATCTCCGCTGCGCTGCAGTCGAGAGTATCCTTCGCGAGACCGATTAGGCCGCGAGGTTTCATAACTTGAGCACCGACGATTTTGACCGCCTCAGTCCGGTATCCAGATGCAAGGAGACCCAAGACTTTTCTGGAAGCAAATTATCAGCTGGTGCCGGATAAACGGTGAAGAGAGTGTGTAGATACATGAAATTGTACCAGTCCAAGCGCCACAGAAGCATCTTCTCAAAAGCCCGCCCCGTGAGGCTGATCATATATCGACGGACTCCTGGGAGCTCCAGCAGATGTTCATCAGGATCTGCTATCACGGCCGCTTCGGAATTTTCCAACGACAGAGCGGCCCGTCGTTTCTTGGTAGCCATGATATGTTCGGTACTGAAGATGTCAGACTAGACGTGTTGATTGTAGCGTCACTGGCATACCTGGAACGTAAATCGATGATAGTAGATATGCCTAATTCATCTACGAGACGGTGCTTATCCCTCTCTGACGCATCATCTGGCTGGATACGGCAGAAGCATATCAGTCAAAGATCAATGACAAGATTCGGAGTGGCTCTGTATCTACCCGTGCACTGCGGAAGAGGATGCCTTCCTTGATAATTCTAAGGAAACCCATTCTCATTAGTCTATGATCATGCTGACAAGTAACCAATTTAGATTTGGTCTTGCACCAAGAAAGAGGAAGAGAGAGAATCTCGCACTTAGATCCATGCATATCGTTGATCGACCTCCCCACATCGCGGAAATTCAATATGTCATCAAACGGCCGATCCGGAGAAGCCAGATCAAAGCCGGGAGAGCCCGTCCTAATTGGTGTTGTTGTAGATGCGGATGCGGATGCGGCTTTGGGGTTAGACTTCTTCTTTGCCATTATTATATATTCACGAAGAAAAACAATTCTGATGCAGCTTTTAATTTAAAAAGAAATCAGAAGGGTCGGAGGTCGACGGTCAGTTCGTAATGATGCCTAAGTTGCAGGCTTGCAGCACGTGCTAGATGTTTCCTGTCTGATGGTGACAGGTGCTGTGCTGGACAAAGCTAAACCCCAGATGATGTACACTGGACTACCTAATCTCCACAGCTCGATCGGACAGAGTTGCAGGAAAGAGAGAGAGGTGCATTCTTAGTCGAAACTCAACGACGACAATTGTTGAGTCGCCTCGAGTCGGTGAGCGATGCTCGTCGATTTGTTTGTTGCCGGTGGGGATGCCGACTGCCGCCATGACGTTCCCGTTGACGCCCCGCCAATTGAATGAAGTTTAATTAATCTTATCGATTATAATTATTCTATCATCTCTTCGATTATTTTTATAATTAAGAGGATTGTTTATTCTTATCCTTTAAAGCTTTTTCTTTTATTAGATACTGGTTATCTGGCGATATTATATAAAACATTAAAATCCGTTTTTGCACACTGTCACGTGGCTATAAGAAGCAACATATACATAAGCATCCCACACCAAATTGATTCATAAAATCTGCTTAGTCCCTATTCGCAAGAGAGAGGCAAATATATTACTAAGGGATATGGCAAGAATAATATGTAGCAAGGAATATAGGCAGGGAGCCCACCTGGAAAGTAGATAATAACAAATATAGTAGGTATATATAGTACCTAGGCCTGGGGGCCAAGAGAGTCCCAGGCATATGATCCAATTGCGAAAGATATAAATCCACGCCAATTGCTTACCGCAGATGACCTTAGCAGGCTACGGGATATGCACCCTCGAGCCATCGGTATTGAGATTTTGATCTGTGGTTATGCAATTTTCCTTTTCAAGACTAAAAAAAAATTCGCCTCTGGGAAAGGCTGTGTACATATCTTGCGGGAACCAAGTATCAGGTGAGTTCGAGTTCAAATGTTCCTTACGGTAAAGCTGACAAGCTCAATCTGAAGGTCGGCCAAATCACCCGCACATTTGATTTTCCACATCCAGCAGGATATAAACACGACTTGTTGTTGGTCACATCGGCTGACCTTCCTGAGGTGTTCCCCCACCAGGAATCAACATAGCTCCTGTATAGGCAGAATATGACAAGGAAAACCTGTGTTTGAAAGCTCATTTTTGTCTAATTCAATCAATAGAAAACAATCAGGGGAACTGTTGTAGCAGAAAATCTTTATTCTACTTTAGTTAAAGGTTCAAAATATTTATGGGATAAAGAATCTCTTGATCTAAGCATTGCTCTCCTATGGAAGATAGTTCCAGATGGTAATGATTCAAGAGGATTCTCAGGAAGTATCCTCTATCTTGGTAGTCCTTCTCAGAGCAGAGTCAAACCTATTATCTTTCAGAATTTTAAGAGGATTATCCAACCATGGGACTAGCCTGTTGAGGAACCTAAAAAGGTCCATGAGGATACTCTAAAAGCAGGCTTCCTTCTCCCAGATATGATCAAAAGATCCAAAATACTCCTTCAATCAACGAACGAAAGACGATTCTTCTAAAGATTCAAAGGTTTAATGCATCATTGATATAATTGTTTTATGGTGGTATTCCTGATAGGAATATACAGATTGAGTTCCCTAACCCTAAAAAGATACTTATGGCTAATAGTAATCCCTAATCTCCAGAACTAAAGATAATGAGAACTTTATGGCAACTTTAGCCATTTAATCATTGTCATCCACTTATATCATTATACTCTCACTCTTGCCTCAACACTGCGTCGTGCCTCCAGCCCTAGAACGGGAAGGGATCTGGGCAACCTGAGTGTCCCCCCATTGTTTATCTAGGTATTTACCTGCAACCAACCTCATCTTTTGAAGCATCTTTTGGCAAACTGGAAACCGTCTGATCTAGATTAATGCCTTGTCTGAAACAGTAAAGTGACGAGATCTCCAACTTAAAAGTCCGGATTGCACCTCAGCTGCTGGCAATTGTTTCTCTACGATCCATGGGCCTGTCGGTCACAGTGGCTTCTAGCCCTGCTCAAAGATCTCTCTCAATTAGTGCGCGGGTGTCTGCAGTTCAACATCTCGAAGGATGCGATGGGTACATCTTCGGACAGTCCGCTGGCGGATATCGAGCAGAAAATGCCCAGCAGATCAGCCTCGATGATCACGAGAATCCAAAGAATTGGAAGAGCGGCAAGAAATGTAAAAAAAAAATCGAGAGATAGCTCGCCTGATGAATACGCCCCCGTGCTGACGAAATTAATGTCCACCAGTCGAAATTAGCATGCTATATCGGCCGTCCACTAGGACTGGACTGTATATGCAGAATAGGGTAGGTATCTAGGTGACAGCGGGCCGAGCCGGGCCTAACTAATGCCCATTATTAGCCCTATCAGCGGGGCTGTGTGGGCTGAGGGCTCAGATTTAGCTTGGCCTGTGGGACCTAGATTTGAAATTCCAAACATTTCAAGAATAATAATAATAATTCAAGAGACCTCGTATTGAAATTTCAATTTCACGGGAACATTAACGGTCAACCCCGTCAGGTTTCCAACTTACAACTTACTGAGGTGGCTCACGCGAGGGGGGGTGGTGGTAGTAAAGACGGAATGCGTCTTCTCATTAATTAAATGATAGAAAAAAAGAAGGGATGTCCTTATTACCTATATAAAATAAAATATAGTTAGGTCTATAATGATGAATAAATAAAATAAAAAAGATATCTTCACTATAAAAGACATAGTTAAAACCATAATAGATATACTTTTTAGTCAATAAGAGGAAATATTGTTATAGGGCATTAGAAGTAAGTAAAAAGGAAAATTAGTAACTTTTAATACATTTTCCTTCTTCTTCTTCTTCTTCTTCTTTTTTTTCTTCGAAGCAATCTAGAGATTTTGTGCTACTTATAGTGAGGAGTCTTTCCCATAGCTAGCTCCTCATCGATTTCGAGTCGTTTGTTCTTTCATATCCAGGACATGTAGGAGTGTTGAATTGCCAAGAAGAAGTCCTTGCGGAGGAGGCAAGGTAACAAGACATTCAAAGGTATGCAGTGTGCACTCTACAATATGTTACATGTACTGTACAAGACCTCGTCTATTATAAACCGCCATCTATCCCCGCACCGAGCGACCATAAATAAATGCAATCAATATCACTCCAAAATGCACAAGATAATCAGAAAAAAAAGATGAAGGTGACGAATATAGTAAATCAACACTCCCAATGATGAGTTACTTACACGCGTATAGAGTACAGGAAAGGCAGAACGTAAATCACATCCCGGATATCACCGCTGATGTTGTTTTGTGGGAAGCAATTCTCAATTCTAAAACCGTCAACTCATCAAGCGTTGCGTTTCGACAAAAGGATATTATACAGTGGAGAATATCATCACAGTGGCTCCTGTAAAAGAGAAAATGAATGCGAGATATCGTGCTACACCCCCGTGGTTCGATGCTGGTTCGGCTGGCTAGACCCGCCATTCACAGGCCGTCCATTGACCACCAGTCCACGGTAGGTGTTGGCATTCTCACCTATGGAGTCTGTCGTCAGTGGCTGCTCGTATGTGACGTCCCGTTGACGGCCAAGGGCCGGGGGAAGAGCGCCGGTCGTGAAGCTGGGAGGAGCGTTGGCCATGTGAAGAGTCTTCTCTCCTTGTGGCACATGGCGACGCGTGCGGACGGCCGGTAGCAAGTCAATGACGAACGAGAGGACGTAGAAAGTGAAAATGAGGGCGATGACTAGTAGGGGCGCGATTAGCCTGGCCAACAACTTCCGGCACGGAAAACTTACCCCATTCAAGGACCGCAGCAACATTTTTACGATGCGAGTGCTTCATCAACACCCCAAAAGCGATGGAAAGAGCCACCTCAATGATGATAAACCCGAGCTTGATCCAGAAGCTAACAAACAGGATGACATGTAGCCTGCGGTAGGCCAGGCCCAGTCGCATGTACTCTAAACAAATAAAGATGGCGCTGATCAGGTAACCAACCCTGGATGACCACAAGTCAGCCCCAAATCCAGATCTATAAGTTCAATGCAAAAGCGGAGCACTGACATGAACATGATAAGGAATCCATCGTGTAAACGCGGATGTCGCACAGTATCAAATATAGACAGCAAAATCAACCCGAGTGCACCCGCGATCGAAAAGAAGATGGACGCCACGGAGCAGAACTTGTCAAAAAACCCCTTGTTTCGTGCCAACACTCCCCGGTGTCGCAGCCAGCGCTCCGACAGGAAGGCCAGGTCAAGGAACACGACAGTCACGGTGCTTCCGGCGATAAAGAGGGGTTTCAACCCTTCCGCGCCAATGTCGGAGATGAACCTGTAAGCAGTGGATGTCAGCGAGATTGAATCCGAACGTAGACGAGGAAGACGAGAACATACGCAATCGTCTGCGGGCGAGACATGTTGGCGATGTGTGGGGTCCCCTCAGCAGCCCATGTGCCCAGCATTGCAACGAGCATTGCTATGTCAAGGATAATGATCAGCTGGGCCTTTAGAGAGAGAAATGGACAACACGAGGTTGCACAAACCTATCCACATGCAGGCCGAGATGACGGGGAAGAGCCAGTAGGATAGAATCCACATCTTTGCGGCCCCTAAACCAAATAATCCCCTTCCTTCTTCCTTCGTCGATACGGTTGTCGAGCATGTAGGTATTCGGATAGAGACTCGAGCAAATTGAGTGGCACTGGACGCGTGCCTATATACTTAAATTGACGCGGGATCGAGGATCAATTGAACCAGAAGGGAGACCCCGGCGAACCACAAACAGGGAACGAGAGCAAGCAGCGGTGACAGTAACAGATATTTGAACGCAGGCCCGGGGTCTCCTTTCTGGTTCCCATGGAGAGAGACACTGAGACAGTTTTTGCAGTCTGGCATGACTTCACCGGCGAGTCCGGACCAACCCTCCGACGTCATCGCCGAAACAGCTACGCTAGGCAAAGCCACCCGCTGCAATTTGCGATGCCTCCTGCCGAATAATCTAGGCTTGGCGGCCCCTAACCAAAGCCACTATGCCGTTGTTATGCACATTCCTTCAGGTCATAATTCTGGCTATTATTATTCTTGGTGACCCACTCGTCAGCCACCATACTCAAAGGCACCATATTCTCGAGAACCGCACGTGTTTTGTTCGACGTTGGAGAATGCTGACACGAACTAAGACACTGAAGTAATTAAACCACATTATGTTGAGGTATGTAGGTATCTCTGCCTGAAGGTCTAGCAACTAAAAGAAAAGAATCAAAATTATCATACCAGCAAAGTCTTCCGTAGAAGCAAGGAGACGAAAGAACACAAATCAGAAAACTCTAAGACCATTTAGAAAAACTCCGTGCGAAATCCTTGCCGCATAAGCCACGATGAGAGTGATCCAGGGTTTCATGCTCCTTTTGTCATGCTGGGGGAAAACAAAGTGAGTCAAAGACCAAGTAATATTGCACACAAAGGCATCCGAACTAGGGAGACAGGTTGACGTTTCTTTCAGCGACCACTCTGGCGACGGCTTCTTCGCCTCACCCCTACCGCGGCTGCATCGCGTGTCCGGTGGCCGCGAGGCGGTGACGGCTTAATGACCTTCACTTGCACGCCGTGGTCGGCATCATCTTCATCCTCCTCTTCTTTACCCTCGTCTTCTTCACTGCTCGATTCTTCCTGAGAAGACTCGGGAGGGGCACGGTGGGGAAACTGTGTCTTAGATGTGCTGCTGCTCCGGTGGGACTCATTCAAAACAGATCGGTAGGTGGGATGGCCGTAAGATTGCAAATAGGGAGACTGTTCGACCGAATAGGGCGCCACGTTGGACAGAGGTCGCGGTCGATGAACCCACTGAGGATCATCCGGGAAGGACCCTGGAGAAGGCAGGTCTCGAGAGGACGACCGTGGACGAGCTTCCCGGACCGCGGAATGATGCTTAGAGTGCGGTGAGGGTTGCGGGAGGTCAGGTGGAGCGTTCCAGTGTTGAGGACGCGGAGATTGCATGGGGCGTTGGGATGAAGAGCTGGACGATCGACCATATCCAACCGAAGGCATTCTTTCCTCGCTGGCGGGAGGGTATGGCGCCGCGTACTGTTCTCGGGTGCTCCGCCGTCGATCGTCCTTGGAAAGAGACCCTCTCGGGACCGGCTCGTCGCTTTTCCTGCGTTTATCGCTGCGTTTATCGCTGACAGGATCCCGGGTGGATCCAACTTTCTTCGCCTGGGAGCCTTTGGAGTTCTTGCCCGTTTGCATGCGCTTCTTCTCGAGAGCATCCAGCTCGCGCCGGGAGAGTCGTACGTTTTTCTTCCCTAGCATCTGGGCACGCCGGATCCGCTCCAGAGCCCTCTCGACCAGCCATTCCTCATCGTCCCTCATGGCCAATTCTATCGCATAGGCCACAGTGCTGTCCGCATCGTCATCAAGATCGTAATCCTCGCCGTCCGAAATCTCGCTATCATAGTCGTATCTATGGCTTCTGAGTCGCATCACACGCGCACTGGCCTTGTCCCCATATGCATGTCGTCGCACCTCCTGATTGTCATCATCTTCTCCACTGTCAATCTCCTCAAATCGCACGCCATCCGCATCCTCCCACTGCGTCACTCGTCTCCTGACTTGGCCCCCCAGTCGTGCCCCTGGTGGTCTTCCCCATCGGGGCATACCGTAAGGAGTTCGCGGCCGACCACCTAGACCGCCTCCTCGGAAAAAGCATTCTCAATTGGTTTCTCCATCAAAGAGGCATGACCGAAAACGGTCACACCAGTGGCACCGATCAGCCAGAGGACCGTGGCAATAGGCGAGGCCCAAATACCAAGCGGAACCGCGACGACAAGCAGAGCGGTGTAGAGTTGCGAGGATGTAGCACGGAACACGCCGATGTCGAGATCACGGCCCTCGAGCTTGCCAATGCCATAGAGACCGCCACTGACCAAGATGATGACAAAAAGAAGCAGGGGGTTGGAGAGTAAGCTGTAGATGCTGAGCATCACAAAGACCAGGGCATAGTTGCTTGAGAAGTACGAGAGATTGTAATTGACGCGGCTCTGCACCTCCCCAAAGTTGGCTGGCTTGGACAAGCGCTTCAGGTCAAGGAACTCGGAGATAGGCCGCAGGTTTGCAAATCGAGAGCTGATCGACTGAGCGCGCACGCTGTTAAAGCGGTCGGAGAAGCGCGACGTGATCAGGTCGAGGGGAAGCTGAATTGGGGCCATTGTGTGGACGATGAGGTGTTGTGGAACGCGAGAAAAGATGACCAAAGCGGTAGTAATTGAATAACGACTATTTATCGCCTGGGATTGTAGGATTCGTTAGACAAAGAAGAGTCGCGAGGAATGGGAAACTGTCAAGACGGGGAAGTGGAAGGTGGAAATAATTAAATTAATGTCCAGCTGGCCGGAAACAAGGTGTTTCAGGGCCGGAGGCGTCGAGAGACTCGAGGCCAACCAGGGGGCAAACCAACCAACCCGCGCCTGACTAAGATTTGGCCGCTTAACCTAAAGCTGAGTCCTGACAGGCTGCCAGGGAGCAGGCAGCCAGATTAAACGAGGAAGAAAAAAAATGAAATGAAATGAAATGAAATGAAAATGAAACCGGTGCAAAACTCACTGTCTGTGTGAGCAGTCAACAGGAAAGTCCTGTTTGCTCTGACTCTGGGTTTGTCGCTCGTTCACAGTCTGATATTTATTTATGGATCTCGGTAGAGCAATTCCCTGGAAAGACAGGGCAGTGAAGAATCGGTAATGGGGACAAATTAATATTATTGACGACATCCAGATCTTTCCCACCTAGGTGGAAAGAGGCCAGGAGAAAAATAAACGACTGCGTCAACTGCTGGTTCGCATCTCGCGGCGAACTACAGTTGATGCAGCGCCCGTAATAGAAGGAACAAGATGTACAGAGTAGAAGAACCGTACAATCTAACCCACGGAAGAACGTGGAGATCTTCTTCTTAAATATTAATAATATTTATCATTTTATCTTTCGTATCCTAACTTGCAGTCTGCACCTGCGGAGAACATGTTCTCTTCCCCGTTTCTCTTGCCTCGCTATGCGCATCGTAATTGGTCCACGTTGTGGTTTCGATGCCTCAGTCTGCACAGTGCAGCTTGACCGCCCGTAGTAAGGCGACAGATCATCTTACAAGTCCCCAGTCCTTCCTAATCCCAGCATCGTCTTCATTCTGGACCAGTCTAATTTTGGTTCGTCTCTTGCATCAGACTCCTTCCGTATCCTTTCCTCAGAGCATTTGCCGCTATTCCCTCTCCGAGCCAGGGACAACTCCTGGGCTCGCTACCCCATAGGCCGAAATGAGGCATTCAGCACTCCAGTTGCTGCTTCTGGCCGTCTTCCTGGGGTTGGTAGCTGCCTGGACCAAGGAAGGTCTGTGGAGATAAAATCGACAGTTGGAAGCAAGAGACTGACCTGCCCGCAGACTATGAGATTTTCCGTCTCCGTGACGAAATTGCTGCCACTGAAGGCGCGAATGTCACATTTTACGGTGCGACGAGACTTTACTCATTAATCTCCCTCGGTCGACAGCTCACTGACCTGGTAACTTTTAATCGATCCAGATTTCCTAGGTGTGCCGCCGAGTGCGAGCCAGGACGACATCAACAAGGCTTATCGCAAAAAGTCGAAGCAGCTTCACC
Source organism: Rasamsonia byssochlamydoides (assembly GCF_041956645.1). Taxonomy (NCBI): domain Eukaryota; kingdom Fungi; phylum Ascomycota; class Eurotiomycetes; order Eurotiales; family Trichocomaceae; genus Rasamsonia; species Rasamsonia byssochlamydoides. The sequence goes on along the minus strand of NW_027192422.1, from coordinate 102,789 downwards.
CTGACAAGGTCAAACGCGCTTTTATCGCGAATAGTGCCAGAGCTCCGAGAGACAAGACAAAGGGCAAGAAACCAGGGGTGCATGTTTCGAAAGGACCTTCCCAGCGCCAGATTGCAGCCGTTGTCAAGGAAGCGAATGAGCGATCTGCCCGCCTGAATATCGTTGCCAATATCCTGCGCGGGCCAGCTCGAGAGCGATATGACTATTTTCTCAAAAATGGGTTCCCCAAATGGAAAGGCACGGGGTATTACTATTCTCGATTCCGTCCCGGGCTGGGAACCGTGCTGCTAGGTCTTTTCCTCGTCTTTGGAGGCGTGGCCCACTACGTCGCGCTCGTACTGTCCTGGAAGCGTCAGCGGGAGTTTGTGGACAGATATATCCGTCAGGCTAGGAAGGCTGCATGGGGCGACGAGCTGGGTATTCGGGGCATTCCCGGTCTGGATTCTCCGAGCCCAGTAGTCCCAACTCCAGCCCCCGAGGGAGGTGAGACTGGTGCTGTTGTGATGAATCGCCGTCAGAAGCGCATGATGGAGAAAGAAGCCCGCAAAGAGAACAAGAAAGGCGGCAAAGGCGCCGCACGAGGCTCTCGCTCGGGAACCGCAACTCCTGTGAATGAGGCTGCTGGCCCCGTTGGCGACAGGAAGCGTGTTATTGCCGAGAATTGCAAAGTTCTCATTGTTGACTCAATCGGCAATGTCTTTCTTGAAGAAGAGACGGAAGACGGCGAGCGACAAGAGTTCTTACTCGATATCGACGAGATCCCTCGTCCAACCGTTCGTGATACTGTTGTCTTTCGACTACCTGTTTGGTGCTACCGCAAGACAATTGGCAAATTACTTGGAGGATCGAAATCAGGTGACGATGTAGCCGCAGAGGTGGCCACCGATGGCCACGAGGATGCGGAGACGACCGAGGAGACCAATACCACCGCTACGTCTGCTGCAGGAGCGGTGAGGAAAAGGGGGAAACGAAACCAGAGGCATTAACGGGAGGACCTGGGGGGAAGTGAGAACTGTAAAATTTAAATGTATTTTTATATAGACACTATATGATACCACAAAAACTTCGAGCCGTCCTTGCTGAGACGTTCTCTTCATCCCGTATAGCTCGGGCCTGGATAGACCTAGTAGTACTACAGCACGAATAAAACAAATGCATGCACTCCGTACGGAGTATTCTAACTCTGTTATTCCACCGGTTCTCCAACTCTCCATCTACTTTCCCACGGCCAATTCAAAGATAGACAGACACATTGGGCAACAACAGTGCCAGCCTGCCAGCCTGCCAGCCTCATACTTAATTTGGAAATCTCCAGAAAGGCTAAAAATAAAGAAGAACAAGAGAAGAAAAACTGCGGCCCTGTATCAAAAGAATACATGCCCTTTGGTATATCCGCAATATTTTCATTAAGGTTCATCAAATCGATTTATCTGACCAGTGTTCGGTTAACCTCTTCAGAATGAAAGTTACATAAACATCTTTGCAATAGTCATCAATCCGTTCACACTCTCACTCAGCCCACTGCTGCCTGCACTGCCGAATCCGCTGCTACTGAAGCCTCCGGCATAGCCGGTCTTGTCACCCATCAGACCTCTTGGCAGTCGTATGCCAACGATCGCGAGCAACTTCTGCAGGATCCCGCTGGTGATGAGAGGCATGATGACCAACATGAACACCTTGATAGGGTTCCGACGGGCGTAGTTATAGATATCCCGTAGCAGGCGCCTGATCCGAGAAATCATACGCTGGATGAAGCCGGAACGAGGGCGAGCGCGACGCGACGATGACGACGAGGAGAAGAACGACCTGGTTGACCGGTTAGCGCGGCCCCCCAGGTTAAAGATTGACGGTGCTGAAGACCGCGAGTGACGCGTCGAAGAATACACCGACGAGGGGCGACGAGGAGAAGGCTTGCGGACAAAATACCCTTTCGACGAAGAAGTTCCGTCAAACCAGCCCATGTTGTCTGTCTCTTTCTGTTCTTGTCTACCTTATCGCTGTTGGGATAATCCAGGCAACAGAAGGAATGCTAGGATCAGAAGAATGATGAATAAAGAATGCCCTGCACTATACAATTGACCTAGGGGGAAAGAAGAAAGGTACAATTGACTGAATTGCACGCCTCAATACCCAATTGTCACCTCTTTTTTGTTGAGGGGTTGAAATGGCAGAGCAAGAAGGCGGTCTGGAGATAGCCAGCCTGGTAGGCCTGACCAAATCTGACACGCCTTTGAAGATGTGCAGATACAGAAATCCAAAGGCCTGCAATTGATATCGAACAATGGACAGTGCACGAATCTGCCTTTTAACTGCCAGCCATCAAGAAGTACCTAGGTAGCTAGGTAGCTTAGGTACCTAAGTCGGTGAGTGGCTGGGGCCGAGTTTCAGCTCTCCGTATCGATCACGGTCCCGTGGAATCGTTGAATGGCCCGTGGCTGGCGAGTCTCTGGCAACTCATTGGTTGAAGCTTTCAGGGACTGCTCGGAGACTGCATCACGTGAAATGTCCCTCTCTCAGGATGTGGCTGGTGCCAAAGCACAGTATGTGGCGCAGCAAGCATGTGAATGGGCGACCCGCTGACGACGTCATCGTCTGGGGTTTGGCTTAGCTGGCAGACAGTTGTTCAAAGCAGATTGGTGTGCCTTTTCTTGGATATATACCTGCTGAGCTGGATTTGCCCAAGTACAGCTCTGGTCGGGTTTACGACTTACCTCCCTTTGCAGAGTCGTACTACTTTTTGGTCGGTCAGAGAAATAATTGCTGAATACATAGTTGCAATTCCTTACTGGTGTGCTATGTCCCGTAAGTTCCAGGCGTATTAAAAGATGAATCATCCTCACTACTAGATTGGGAGCTAATATCTACTTCCCAGACCAACCGGATTACTGTATTTACTGCTCCCCGAGAACATGCGCCATCAAATCTGTCTAACTGGGGTAAACTTGCAGACAAGATCCTTGGGGTCTCCCCCAATGCGACCCAGCAACAGATCCGCGATGCATACAAAAGGTCTGCACTCTTCACGTATTTCTCTTGACGCTTCTCATAGTCCTCTGCTGTAGGGCATCCTTGAAGTCGCATCCCGATCGTGTCCCCGTCGACTCGCCAGATCGACCTGCTCGCACCCGAGAATTTCAGCGCATTAACGATGCCTACTACACGCTCTCGGATCCAGGCCGCCGTCGCGAGTACGATGAAGCCCGGAAACAACACTTTAGAGATGGAAGAGACGAGACTGTGAAAGAAGAAGAGACTCCACGCGGCGGCGCCGGTGGTTTCCCCTGGTCCTCTTTTAGCTTCGGAGGCTCAGAGCACGAACGACAGAACCGTGATTCGGAGCAGTTCGGCACCATATTCGAGGAGATGTTACGGGAAGAAGGCCTTGCAAATGACGAGCAAGACAGTCTCGGCCGGAGACGTACAGCACCGACTAAGCGGTTTTGGTCCATTGTCGGGGGCATTAGCGGCGGCGCACTGGGATTTATTATCGCCAACCTTCCCGGTGCGCTTGCAGGCGCCGTGGCTGGAAACAGGCTTGGGGCTATCAGAGATGCCAAGGGAAAGAGTGTCTATGACGTGTTCTTGGAATTGCCGCAGGCAGATAAAGCCAAGCTGTTGAGTGAGCTGGCCACCAGGGTTTTGCAGACAACTTTGGCTGAGTAGAACTCAGCATACTAACTCTTTTCTTTTCCTTTCCCCCCTGGTTCTATTTTACTTTATTTTACGTTTTTTCTTTTCTCTTTCTAGTTGAATTATGTCAGTTCGTGCTTAGCTAGACAGACGCTCCAACCATCACCCAAGAGTATGTTCTTCTTGTTCGTATTTACTATATCTGGGCTGGCGAACTGACCTTGTCATATAGGTCTTCTCTGACGTTATCCAAACAGTTGAGAACTGGTTCCGCATGGTGTTTTAAGAACATTGTTATGTGGTTGACCCCTTAGATTCTCAACACCTAATCAATACGAGTCCGGATTACTCGACATATAATTTACGGAGTCTCTTCTTCCCATCAGGGCCGCATGACTTTAGCTTCTGCAATAATGACCAGGATGTAAGAGGTGATCTGCACCAGCTTAATCTAGCCGACTTAGTCAAGCTGAAACAGCAAAATGAATCTCCCGACTGGCCATATCTCCAGGTACCTGTTTTCATTGACGGCGCAACATACGGCCATCGCCGCCCAGACTTCGTCACACGATTAGATGACACATCATACGAGGCCATTTTCGACCATTTAAGGTCTCTCCCCATTAGCTATCTGACGCTCCCAGACTAGGAACTCGTCATGAATTCTGATGCCCAGCAAGCTGCGAGCAATGCAAGGATCATGCTGCAGCATGTTCTCTCATGGTGCAGCTCACAATATAGGTTACACCAGATCTGATCCCCAAATACCCTTACATGGACATGGGATGAGGTTATCTATAAGCCTTTCCAGTCAGTTGTGGGCTATAGTTTCGAGGTAGTCAAGAAAAGGTAGCAATATTCATATCATGTGAGGAAAAAGGTGTAGAAAGTGGTGTTGAACCACTACTGCCTTTTTCGGCGTCCATTCCCCATCGTGCGGACTATAAGGTACCCACAATTATTATTGGGGTTTACAGCCGCATACAAGAATGTAACGTGCGTGTACAGAGTACAGGACATGTACCTGGGTAGCTCACTCACCTCGCCACATACACTCTAATAATCAATTCTCCTGATCAAGGAGTGCTGATCTGTGTGTTATTATTATGATAGTGATGTGTTTAGCAAACTTCCTGTCCATAGGATTGACATGGTTTTAGCTTATCGATAAGCTCCGCCAGTAACCGCCGGCACAGAGTCAAAAACCCCTTTTACGGACGCTCGTCCAACCACGTGTCGAGACCCCTCGCAGCTGCCTCACCGCCTTCATGCCTCAGAAGATCCCACAGCCCGCATGCAGTCGGCCACATTCCTCGACGTTAGTAGCCCACTTTCGCTCATTTAATTACCTTGCCCTGCGGCCTCTTTCACTTGACGGTGTTCCCTTTTTCTTTCTTTTTATTTCGCTGGAAGGCATATTATCGAGACTCGACGCCGCAATGACTGCTGAGGCCGCTAGTGTTTACCCCTCCTTGGAGAATCGCCCTATTAAGGGGACGATTTGCCTATTCGATGTCGATGGTACCTTGACACCGGCAAGACGAGTATGTTGTAATTCTGTGGTGTATTTTGCAATATTCTCAATTATATGCGACAATACAACTGGCAAGAAGCTAATCCAGTACTTTCTTCGCAGACCGTTTCGCCAGAAATGCTGGAACTCCTTTCTCGGCTACGCCACAAGTGCGCGATTGGCTTTGTTCGTCCCTCTGTCGCCTGATTGTCACCTCGGAGATTCATTCTTACAGATCACATTTAGGTTGGCGGATCCGATCTTGCGAAGCAGCAGGAGCAGCTCGGCACCTCATCCATCCCTGTCACCTCTCTCTTTGACTTCTGCTTTGCTGAGAATGGCTTGACGGCATACCGCATGGGCAAGCCACTTTCGAGCAACAGCTTTATCCAGTGGCTTGGAGAAGAAAAGTACCAAAAGCTGGTGAACTTCACTCTCAGATACCTTTCGGATCTCACGTTGCCTAAGAAGCGGGGTACTTTCATCGAGTTCCGTAACGGAATGATCAACATCAGTCCTATTGGAAGGAACGCGAGTCTCGAGGAGAGGAATGAGTTCGAGGCGTATGTCTTGTCATTTACCCGCATACACTTGTTGCTCTGCTAATGACAATATAGGTACGACAAGATCCACAACGTCAGAAAGAACTTGGTGGAGGCGTTGAAGAAGGAGTTCCCTGACTACGGTCTCACGTAAGATCCCAGCTTTCAACGTTTTGTTCAAGTTTACCCGTGTTCGCAATGTTCGCCTAACAACGCTTGCGAGGCAGATACTCTATTGGCGGACAGATTTCCTTTGATGTCTTTCCCACTGGCTGGGATAAGACCTACTGCTTGCGGCACATCGAGGCCGAGAAAGACATTTCGGGTATTGAATACAAGACCATTCATTTCTTCGGTGACAAATCCTTCCCCGGTGGAAATGACTACGAGATCTTCTCTGACGAGAGAACCATTGGCCACGCCGTTAACGGCCCCGAGGATACTATGAAACTGCTGAAGGAGTTGTTCCAGCTATAGGCAAGGACGTTTGTCGAAGATGGAAAACGAAGCTATTGTGAAGATTATAACACTATATACCATTCATCATAATAGTTGGAGTTGCATCTAGCGAAGTAACTGAAAAGAAAAAAAAATCTTCGATTGTCACGACATGGTGATTCTTCTGCTTCCATTGCATTTTTCTTTCGCCTAATTATTCCCTTGGTCAATGGCTTCATCAATCTATCCTCAGAGGGAGTGTAAAAATGAGACTTCTATTCGTATTACCGTCTCTGGAAACAATATGCATGTTTTATTACAAGAGTTGTAACGTGGCAGTCCTGGAGATCAATAGGACATGCTATCCGCTTTCGGCCATAGTCCAGAGTTGCTTAGTCATGCGCGTTTCCCGCGGCAAACCGCAGCCTACAGATTACATAGACTGGCACAGCGTCATACTTCAATTTGGGCATCAAATACATCCATACCAGCCAAACAATGAGTTTATCATTCGCATTCAGCCTTCTCTAAGCAGCAAAGATAAATCCTGCATCATCGAGAACGATGGCGCCGTCGAAGCAGGTCGTCGAGGCGCCTCGTTTCCTCCTGCCTCGACTCACCTGGAATGGCAGTACTCCCCGCATCACCATCTCTCCGATTCAGCCCGTATCAGTCTCGACCAGGCGTCGGCATCTGCAACAGAGCCTCGACGGTTTAAATTCTGGAGCTCGCCAGCTACATACTTCGACGATATCCTCTTTCTCGCCCACATTAGCTGCAGTTCGCTCTGCAGCTTTGATCTCTCACCGTCCGTCCTCTACTACGAACCCTTCTTCCGATGCAACAACAGACTGTCTCAGCAACCCGATCAGATATAACGGCGTGTATGTCGCCGTCTTCAAGCCCGCACGGCGTGCATTCCATGCGTCCGCCGCTATGGCGCGCGACCACCATTTCGACACACTGAAGTTCGTGCAACGGCTAAAGAAAGAGGGCTTCAGTGAGGAGCAAGCCGTTGCGATGATGAGGGTGCTCAACGATGTGATCCAGGAGTCGATTCAGAACCTAACCAGGACTATGGTCTTGAGGGAGGGTTAGTCCTATATTTCTTTTTTCTTCATGCCCCTTGTCCTGTCGCTTCTGGCCGGCGCTGTTCAGACTGGGAGGATAAACCGGAAAATGAGCCAAGAAAACGTCTCTGTTTTATTCTAATCATTATCTACAGACTCCGAACGCACGGCATATACGCAAAAGGTGGACTTCGCCAAACTTCGCTCTGAACTGCTTAACTCTGACTCGACCGAAGCGCAACTGACGCGCTCCTCGCACGAACGGATCGCCGCAGACCTCGCCAAGCTGAATTCACGCCTACGCGACGAAATCGGACGTACCCAAGCCTCCGTTCGTTTGGATTTGAATCTGGAGAAAGGCCGCATTCGGGAGGAGGCTAACAGTCAAGAGATGCGGATCAAGGAGACGGAGACGAGGATCGAGCAGGAGGTCGCAGGATTGAGGGAGCGAGTGGAGGCAGTTAAATTTTCGACACTGCAGTGGTTGATGTAGGATTTTTTTCTTATCTTCCCTTTTTTTTTCCCTCTTTTTAAGGAAAGATCTCGTTCAAGATTGCAGTACTGACTTATTCCTACAGGGGAGTCTGCACCGGTACCGCGGCCCTTATTATCGGTGCTTGGCGCTTGTTTATGTGAGGTGAGAGTCCAGAAATATCTTCCTTGGTAAAGGATCATTACGTGATTGGAATGCATTGTTACAAACAGACAATATCGAGGGGCACGTAGACGGTAGGAGTCTTGGATTATTCGCCCGTCCATTCTTTCGTGCATTTCCTTTGTCTATCTGTCTGTCTGTCCGTACGATGCTCTCCCATCCCATTCCACATGGCTATCTATAATCTATCTCAATGAATCTATATGAATCAGTCAGTACCGTCGAAGATCAAATTAATAGAACAGATTCCCGAGTATAACTACTCCGTAGTCTTAATCTAATAAAACACTGTTAAAAGAAGAGAAGGGAAGAACAAAAAAAAAATCAGGATGGGGCCCAGCAGAGCAGCAAATTGACTGGTGGGTTTATCCCCCGGCTGCCCTGTCCCGTTGTTTCAATGTTTACTGTACTGCGCTGTGTTGTAGATGTGCATGTACTGTACTGCCGTCATCGTCACCGTGATGCAAGACTCACTGCTGTCGTCATTCATTCAACCCTGCTCTGTGGCACTCGAATCCATCTTCGTGAAGGTTGATTGTAATACACCTAGGTAGGATTTAATCGCGTGATAAATTTGCGACGCATATGAATCTATATTATACGTGTGAACGGAGTGAAATATTTGCTCTTGACTTGAAAATTGTATTTACAGACAGACTATGCAAGCTCTCCTGGGATCGATTTTTGGCCCAAGAAAGGAACGCCATGATCTTAGTGGGAGGGTAGCGGTTGTCACGGGTGGTGCTTTTGGCATTGGGTGAGTAATGTTTCCAATTATTGCCTCGTTGGTGGGATGCTACCAGTCCAGAGACTTCTTGGAACATGACTCATCTGCTATGTCCTCGTTAGATATGAGATATCGCGAGCTTTCGTCGAAGCCAAGGCCAAGGTGATCATGGTCAATCGAAACTGGGATCACGGCTCTGCAGCGATCAGGGCGCTCAAGAAGGATTTCGGATCAGACGCACCAATCGAGTGGATACATTGCGATCTGGGCAATCTGGAAGAGACCAGGAAGGTCTTTTGCACGATCCGCGAGAAGGAGGAGCGTCTGGATATTGTGCGATGCTTGCCGCTACCTATTATTTCAGCACAATGTGATTCTAACCACCCATGCAGCTGGTCTTATCAGCTGGCATAAATGCTAACCCGTACGGTCTCGACCACGATGGCATCGAGCATATCTTTGGAGTGAACTGGCTCGGTAATTTCTATGCGACAAATCTGCTATACCCGTTGATGCGGCGAACGTCGAAGATGCCCTCGACGCCGGCTCCACGGATCGTTATGGAGTCGTCTGAGGTGCACCGGGCAGCCCCGTCGTCTGTCAAGTTCCAGTCACTCGAAGAAATCAACGACTCCAATCTTGGACCGATACCCCGGTACGCTCGCTCCAAGCTAGCAATGATTCTGGGTGTTAAGTACGGCCTGGTGGAAAGAGTGATCAAACCAAACGGTGACAATATCTATGCGATTGCAGTCCATCCAGGCACAGTAAGTTGTGACTTGACCAGCGCGAGGACTTTTTTCAGTTGGAAATTGCTTAGACAATTCTTTCATTCCAGGTCAATACCGCCATACAGCAGCAGTTGAAAGATGCCTATCCCGGTATTCTGGGCAAATTAATGACCAACATGTCATTGTCAATCAGTCGAAGTCCTGAACAAGGCGCCTGTAGTGCTATGTATGGTTTCTCCCCCTCTTTTCTCTCTGTAGCGCAAAGGTCTCACCTGCCATCCAGTTACGCCGCAGCTAGTCCAGAAATCGAGCAGAAAGGATGGAATGGGGTTTATCTGACAGATCCGGTAAGTAAAACTGGGGTAAAACGCCGAGAGGGAGCGTCGCAAACAGTCTCATATCTCATATCTTTTATTTCTCTGATTTTAGGGGAAACTCGGAAAAGAGAGCTCGCAAGCCAGTAATCCAGAACTAGGAGCTGCACTGTGGAATCTGAGCGAGGAATTGGTGAAGCAAAAGCTCGGTGAAGATGCACTGGCGGACTGGCATAGCTGTTGATGTCTTGCAATGTTGGCGATTGATCGTCGACACGGATAATCGCGATAGAACTGCGGGGATGTGTTAACACACAATGAATGAATCATACAACTCACCTTGATTGGCTGCAACCAATTAATGCAAAGATAGCGGGCAAGACTTGAGCCACTTAACCTTGGAATTAGCAGCTTAGGTATTAACACTGGGGTCTAGCCAGGGGAAGCTCCGCCTTGGCCCGCAGCTGATAAGCAACTAGGAAATCCCAACTACAACGACGCTGTACGACATACCGGTGGTTGAGCTACGGCTGAGAAGGAACGGGAGTTGTTCCATTTCTTGTATTAATTGCATCCACGTTGAATTCTCATTTTTGGCTGCTTCATCGTCCTCTGAGCTTATCGTACCTTGCAACGCCGTTAATTAATGTCCACTAGTGCAGGTAACTAGCTGCAGATTGCAACCCTTATCGCAGGGCCGATCATGCAAGCACGATTTCGCCATCTGAGTCCGACCCGCCGATGCGACGCCGCCCAGCAACCTGCCTAGAATGTCATAGCTTCTGGCTCATTCACATCCCCAGCTTTTGAAAGTGCACCTTCTATAAAAGGAGGAAGTCCGTACTTGGAGAGGTGACGATGAATGGATCTCCGATATCTGCGTTGGCCTCTCTAAGAGGTGATCCTGCCACCCTCCCTTCCGCCTTTGCTGCCCAGAACTCGAGGGAGATATTCTATTGTCCCTCTGACTCACTTGGTTTTCTGCCGCCGCCTTTTCGTTCTCTTGTCGGTCTTATTTGCCTTGGTGCCCTTCTTGCTGTAGGTGTTTGGATTCTCTGCGTCTGTCGCGAATCCACTTCGCGTCGACTGTCCTACCATTGCAATTGTGACCTTGGAGAGACGGTAGGATCCCGACAGGATACGTCAGGATCGGCAGGTGTAATTCCTTTGGTTCAAGGCAAGACGAGTGTGAAGTTTTGCTCCGAAAAATCGACGGAAAGGACATATCTGCGGAGAAGCAAACACGGTGTTAATATAGGAACCATGGTCATGAGGACTGTGTGTTTTCTGGCCTGCATTCTCTTTGGGTTCTACCCATTCGGGCTTGCGCTCGACGGGCGATCGGCACTCATTCACCGTCAAGCTCAGCAGGCGAATTCGAGCGCAGTACTTGTGGATTTCCAGGTCTATAAACCTGTAGAGTTTGACCCTGAGAGCACCAGTTGCAATGAAGTTCTGTTGCTTATGGATCATCAATTTGCCTTTAGTTATGGACAACCATTCGTAGGTGAGGATAAACCTGCGTATTGCTCGGATGAGATCGGTCGCTGATGCCATCTCCACCAGGAAACTACGAGCCACCTGCGTGTGACTTTGATACAGTCAGAATCAATCTCACCGTGACCTCGCAAGGGCGTCAGTACGACCGTCTGGCACTGATGTTTTTGGGTGATACGGAAGTCTTTCGAACGTCAACAGCGGAGCCGACTATTAACGGAATTATTTGGACATATATCAAGGAGATGTCGCAGTATCTCGCTCTGTGGAAGAGCCCCCAGAAGCTAATTTTTGATCTGGGAAATCTGATCGACAGCACCTATACCGGTCCGTATAATGTAACGCTCACGGCATCTTTTACCAAGGAGAACAATGTCAGGGTGGCGGACGTGATTCTGCCTATTTCATCCCGGCAGTCAGCTAATAACGCCTCGAGTGCGTTCACTGTCCCATCGGACAATGCGACGGTGGCCCTGAACATTCCACAGAACGCTTCGCGGGCAACAGTGTCTATCTCCGCCTGTGGCCAATCTACGGAAGAGTTCTGGTGGTCCAACGTCCTCTCACAGGACACAGACGACTTCGATTCCACTGTAGGTGAGCTTTATGGATACTCGCCTTTCCGCGAAATTCAGCTTCTCATCGACGGTGTGCTCGCGGGAGTCGTGTGGCCGTTTCCTATTATCTTCACGGGCGGAGTGGCTCCTGGCTTTTGGCGCCCAATTGTCGGTATCGATGCGTTTGACCTGCGCGAACCGGAAATAGACATTTCTCCATTTCTTCCCCTCTTGACAGACGGGAAAGCACATTCGTTTCAGATTAAAGTTGCTGGACTCAACACTCCTCCCAATGGTTCAGTAATGCTGACACAATCGGTTGGCTCATACTGGGTCGTTACCGGGAAGGTGTTTGTGTACTTGGATGATGGCACGGCAGATAACTCTGTCAATGCATCTGAGAGAGGAGTGCTTCCGAAGGTCATCGCACCAGAACCAAAATTCACTGTCACGCGGAATCTGGTCCAGAACTCCCAGACCGGTGCAAATGAGACTCTTTCTTACTCCGTAAAAGTCGATCGGACCCTCAGCATCACATCTAGCCGTTCCTCCTGGACCCAGACTCTGTCATATTCCAACATTGGGCTGCTTAATCAGCAAGGTCTAAGCCAGAGGAACACCCAAAGTACTGTAGGGGAATCATCATCCTCTGGAATTGGCCTTAATGGAACAGCTACCGAGTATCGGACGACTTTCAATTACCCGCTCGACGTCAATACGACATACACAATTAGCGAAACCAATTTTACGATCAGCGCATTGATGAGTCGCGGCCTGGAGATAACTTCTAATGGAGGACTCGGCATATCCACATACACTCTTACTTCTGGACCTTCTGATCTCCAGACACAGCAATGGGGAACAGCATACTACTATTCCATTACGGGTGGCAGTTCCTTCTCCTCTGGAGACACAACGGATAAATTTACGGAAACGTCTGGAGGTACAACATATAACAGATTTGTAAGAGCAGTCAATGGCACCGTCATCGAGAACGGGCAGACTGGAGAACCGATCTCTAGTCTGGCGCAAAGTGGCTGGCGTTTCTCGCCCGGAAGACCCAGCGTGAGGAGTATCCTGGGGCGTGGGCCAGGGACAGTGGGCGGCTAAGCTCATTTCCATACAATCTAACTGATATGCATTCGTATTGATAGTGTCTTTCGTATGAAAATAAGTCGATAGAGCATATTCAGACACGCTGTGCTAGGGCTACATTGTGCTTGTTCATCGAGTTGTCTGCTTGTGCGAATTTTTAGGCAGATTCAGTATAAGTAAAAAGCTGTAAACGTCTTGCTTCGCTCGACTGACTTGAAAAGATCCTTAAATACTTGGGATTACTAACAAGTGCCTATGGCAGGCACCCGCGGCCTCGGCCTACTAGGTAGTGCTTGCCACTACTACAGGTAGTATGTAATGTACCATGGTTACCACACCACAGGTCTTGCCACCGTCTCGCCAAACCTCCTGCGATTGTTCTTGCAATGTTTCTCATTACATTCCTTGTAATATAATATAAAATAGGCTCAGGCGGGTAGGTAAAAAGACAGATGAGCAAGACAGGTTAGATAACTAACTAATATATTCGTGGTCTGTGAATACGCAATGCGGGTTTGACTCCAGGGACCCACCTTTATTGCTGTATAACAATAGTAATAATAATAGACACGTTCAATTCAATGAGGAGAAACAATGCCTGATAATGAGATGAAAAGGTAGTTGAATCGTTTTGGCTCCTATTGTTTCATCTAGTGAATCACAGTACAGTCAGTACATACTTTTAAATAAAAAGTTTCATCCCAGATACCCTGGAGAATTTATATAGACTCTGATAAACTCATCTTTGCTTTCTTGACAATGACTGATGAAATTTTCTATGTCCATTACTAGATGAACTGGTTTCAATCCCTTTCATTGCCTCTTGAGATCGCATCCACAAGCTTATCCAGATCGCCCAATGGTTGTTGTGATTGGATCCCACAGTTCCACTCTGCGGGTCATTTATCATCCTTATCAGCACGTGACTGTAGATAAGCATTCATCGACCCATGTTCCTGTCCCTCCCCCGATAACTAACTGCTGCTCTGTTGCCTCCCGCTTTGCATCGTCTCAAAAAAAAATCCATCACCAAAGGCAACAAGATCAGCGTGCAGGCAGGCTCAGCAGAATGGTGGTGGTCAAGTGCAGCCTGTCAGTTTCAGGTAACGCATCATTCCTGAGACAACAAGCTCATTGGCGTTTTACTAATTCTATTATCCGTCTTGCAGATGCTGGCGCTGATTCTTTAGCTGCGGCGATCACCCAGGGCCAGCGGTCTCGGGATGAGGAACGGCCGAACAAACGTCGCAAGATATCGGAGGGTCGCGATGCTGTTTCTGAGGATTCCACAGTTTCTTCTTCAAGGACTCCTGCTGGCTACGTTACTCTGGGCCGACTTGTTCTGAATCTGGTGAGTGATCCCAATCTGTGCGATGCTCCAGGATCAAAACTAAACTTTCGCTTCATAGAGTTTCGCGGAACCAAAGTCAGACTTAGGGTTAGCCTTTGATTCTTCGGAAGAGCCTCCCCTGCGACTGCCTGTCCTCGTGAAGACTTTCGAGAATATCGGCCCTCCCAAAGATGCCTACTTGTTGGAATTAGTGACTATACCAGCAAGGGACACCGTCTTTGCCGACACAATCACGCATCCTGATTTAGTTGACTTTAGCCCACATTTTTCGCTTGCGAGGAGCCTCGTATCTGTTGACAACTATCGCGGAAGCCCCCCTGTCGCCTGCTATCAGTCCACTCTATACTGGCTTCGAGACGAAAGGTCGTTTCAATTAGTGACGGATATTTTGTGGAAGAACTCGCTGGTTGTCCCGAACCGGCTGACCCGAGAAGCACGACTCGTACTTTCGAACTATACGCCTCATGACCGAGCGGAGGATCTGCCAAAGGCAGAGCACCAGGAGTCGCGCAAATCATCACAAAATTCCTGGTCTCCTCGCGATTTCTATGACAATGTTTACGTTCCACCGGAGACGCCTGAAGCATCTGCTGATGTAAGATGCGATCTGGTGCGGTGCAAACTTTACCCGTTCCAGAACAGGGCTGTGCGATGGCTTCTCGAGAGGGAGGGCGTGGAGCTACAAGCGAACGGGAAGGTGGCCCCAAGAGAACAAATTCATCGTGAAGAGTTGCCTGATTACTTCCGAGAATTCACTGCCGCAGATGGCCGACGTTGCTTTGTAAGCCATCTTTTTAAAGTTGTGACCACAGATCTGTCGGGGTGGAATGACGCAGGAAGATACCTCAAGGGAGGCATTTTGGCCGAAGAGATGGGCCTTGGTAAAACAGTTGAAGTGATCACTTTGATGTGTCTTCACCGACGCGCAATGCCTATAAACGGTGCAACTGGCAGCGTCGATGGCGACGGTCTTGTGAAATCTCGTGCTACTTTGATCATCACACCACCGGCTATCCTCGAGCAATGGAAACAAGAGATCCAGAACCACTCTCCCTCACTCTCCGTCTTTCACTACACCGGCCTTCAGCGGTATCAGCAGATGTCGGACGAGGAGCTTGTCCGGATGGTCGCCGAGAATGACGTTGTACTAACCACCTACAACGTCCTGGCAAAAGAAGTGCACCACTCAGGCGATGCTCCGAAACGCGATCTACGTCACGAGAAGAAATTCGAACCAAGAAAGACTCCGCTTGTCCAAATCTCCTGGTGGCGTGTTTGTCTCGACGAGGCCCAGATGATCGAAAGTGGAGTCAGCAACGCAGCTAGGGTCGCTCGTCTCATTCCTCGCGAGAACGCCTGGGCTGTCACAGGAACTCCCATTCGGAAGGATATCAAAGATCTCTTCGGTTTGCTGCTATTCCTTCATTACGAGCCATTTTGCAGCTTTCAGGACATCTGGATAAGACTTTGGGATGAATTTCAGCCCGCGTTCAAGTCGATTATTAATAAAATAGCTCTTCGGCACAGTAAGGACCGTATACGAAGCGAATTACGATTACCGCCCCAGAAACGAGTCATCATTACAATACCCTTCACCGCAGTTGAAGAGCAGCATTACAGCCACCTATTTGAAAAGATGTGCGAAGAGTGCGGCCTTGACTCTTCCGGTGCTCCTCTCCGCGAGGATTGGGACCCAGACTCTCCGTCTACCATCGAGAAGATGCGGAGCTGGTTAACAAGGCTCCGCCAGACCTGTCTGCACCCCGAAGTCGCAGGAAGCAATCGTCGCGCATTGGGTACCGGCAACGGCCCGTTGCGTTCTGTCGCCGAGGTGCTTGAGGTCATGATCGATCAGAACGAGACATTGATACGTGCTGAGGAACGCGCCCTTCTCATGTCACAGATTCGACGAGGTCAGCTGCTAGAAAATGCTGCTCGTCGACGCGAGGCTCTTGACATCTGGCAGAAAGCGTTAGACAGGGCTACCGAAATGGTTCAAGAATGTCGAGAGCAACTGCGGGTTGAGCGTGAAAAGCTCAGATCTGCTCGTGGTGCATCAGAGACGGACATGGTCTCCGTGGATACTTCGAGCGATAAAGATGATAGCGAAGAAACAGAGAAGAACAGTCGCGTGGGAACGTGCCGGCAAAGACTCAGGGCAGCATTGGAGATCCAGCATATTTGCAAATTCTTTACCGCAAATGCCTATTATCAGATCAAAACGGACCCCAACCTAACTGCTCCTGACTCGGACGAATATAAGGCACTCCAAAAGGCTGAGGAGGACGCCTATGAGGCTGCAAAGCAGATTCGAAAAGAAATGTTGACGGACATCTCGCGAAAAGCCGGGAGATACATGAAAATCATCGACGAAAAGTTCAAACACAAGTCCTTTGTTAAGATTCCGAAGATGAAGCCTAAATTCCCAAGCTTCGGTCTTGAGGGACGCCGGTTACTCGAGAAATTTGAGAACTACTGTGATGCGATGAATCAGCATGCTGAACAGTACAACGAATGGCGTGATGCCATGGTCAAGTTACTCCGTCAGTCTCTCATTGATGAGGAAGAGAGCGTGGAACTTGAGGGCAACGAATATGAGACTTCAACTAAGCATCAAGATGAGATGTATGTTTACATGGAAGCGCTTCGAGCCATGTTTGCGGATCGCCACGACGCCCTGACGGGTCAGCAAAATCTTCTTATTGAACACGAAGTCAAGATGAGCATGATCCAGGCGCAAAAGGGCGAGGGCCCTTCGCCCCAGCTCTATCTCTCAATTATGAAGACTCGCAACAAAATCAAGCCCCGGGTTGAGCTTGGTACCCTCCGAGGGATTATAAGCGAGCTCCGCAGCCTTGCCACGTCACTTGAATGGCAAGAAAGTGGAGGAAGCTCTCGTGCTCGAGCCGAGCTTGTGATTGTGAACGAAGTCCTTGCTCACGCCAGCAAGATGGCTAGCGAACAAGGCAAGGCGATCTCCAGCCTGGAGAAAGAAGTTGAGCTGTTTCGTGATACGATGAACCACCGACTTGAATATTACCGTCAGCTACAACAGATCTCCGATACCGTCGCACCTTATGACGAGGAGAGTGTAGGCAAGCCACTTGACGAGGCTCTTTTCGCGGCGAAGTTACGGAATGAGGCCATCATCGATGAGAAATTGTCTGGCCTGAGATCTAAGCGACGCTATTTGATTCATCTGAGAGATGAATCAGGTCCAGATGACAGCACGAGGATCTGTGTCATCTGCCAGTCATCCTTCGAAATCGGTTCGTCATCGACATCTCCTTTAAGTTTCTGAGGTACATACAAAGCTAACACTTTCTTCAGGGGTCTTAACAGTCTGCGGCCATAAATACTGTAAAGACTGCTTGCGCATGTGGTGGCATCAGCATCGAACGTGCCCGACCTGCAAGAAGCGTCTGAAAGCCAATGACTTCCATCAGATCACGTACAAACCACAGGAACTCGTCGTTCAAGAAGAGAAGAGTCCTACGAAACTTGAATCTGACCGTCCCTCAAAGAACTCCATCTATTCCGACATCAGTTCTGGGGTACTGAAAGAGATCAAGAACATCGATCTCGATAGTTCTTTTGGCACGAAGATTGACACCCTCGCACGTCACATCATGTGGTTGCGAGAGCATGATCCGGGAGCCAAGTCAATCGTATTTTCCCAGTATAAAAATTTCCTGGGTGTGCTAGCAACTGCGTTCGGGCGATTCAAAATTGGATTCAGCAGCGTTGATGCGAAAGGTGGCATTGAAAGGTTCAAGAATGACCCAGCGGTATGTCAACACGACTTTGCCCCCCATCCTTCTCACTGACATTTGGTTACTGATATTTGCGTAGGTTGAATGTTTTCTTCTTCATGCTAAGGCGCATTCGTCTGGTCTCAATCTTGTCAATGCGACTCACGTCTTTCTCTGTGAGCCATTAATCAACACTGCAATCGAACTGCAGGCCATTGCTCGTGTCCATCGTATCGGGCAACATCGTCCAACCACTGTCTGGATGTATCTGGTCTCGGATACGGTGGAGGAGTCGATCTACGATATCTCTGTCTCACGCCGTCTCGCCCACATTGTGCAGAAGGAGAAGGAGAAGGAGAAGGAAGCACAGTCCCCATCTCCTGGACTTCATAATGGGACGACCGTTGAAAATATTACAGAGACAGCTATCGACTCTGCGAACTCTTTAGAGATGCAGGATGCGACTCTGGGAAAGCTGTTGGCCGGTGGGTCCACCGGAGGCGAGCTGGTGGGCAAAGATGATCTTTGGCAGTGTCTCTTTGGAGGTGCGCAGAGAAGGAAGACAGCTTCGACGACCTCCACTGATGCCGAACGTGAAGTTGGGCGATTCTTGAGAGCGGAGGCTGCTGAGGAGAGAAGAAGAGAAGCCCACAATTGTCATAACTCGGTTCCTAATTGAATTTGGGACTTATTTACATTGACGTGATCGTTTTGATACAGGGATATACCACGGTAGCAGGGTGTTAGGTGGCGTCCAAGTTATTCATCGTTTCTATATCTAGAATCTCAGGCGATTTTCTATCATTAAATAGATTTAGATCGCAGGTTTAGTGAATGTTTCAAGCTAATATCTAATTTTATTGCTGAGCCAGCGAGCTGTATCAACTAAATTGATTGTATAGCCTTCCCCACCAGTTCGGAGAAACTCGTACCAGCTGCCTAGGTAGTACCCCTCGTATAGACAATGTTTTAATCGTTTCCAGCTGCATCAGATCATTACGATTTTCACGGATTTAAAAAGGTGAAACGAGAGATGTGAGATGACTCTAAAGAATTACTGTAGAACAGTGTAGAAGATGACTAAGCAGTTTAGTACAGTAAATGGCATCTCCCTGCCCCAATGCGGAGACTCGTCAGTGCACCACTGCCTAGCGGTGGCGGAGAACAAACAAATAAAGTCACTTCTATCATCCTCAATTCAGATTTCAATTTCTCGTTCTTTTCTTCTTTGTTCTGCAGATGAATTGACATGAAGTTTTATTTCTTCTCTTTCCATTCATTGAATACATACATAATATCCTAGGATGTCTGCAAACGCGTCCGCCGCGGGCTCGTCAGAGGCTCGTGAATTGAGCTTAGTATCAAAAGTCGAGCTCCGCATCGCATTGGCAGACACGGACGAAAAGCTCGAGCGGCTCTTGCAGACCTACCTGGCTCCGTTGCTGCTGAAGCTTGCGTCGGAGAGCCTTGCCGTGCGCAACAAGGTGATTGCCGTCTGCCAACACATCAACACGAGGATCCAGCCCCAGTCGATACAGCTGCCCGTGCCGGCATTGCTGAAGCAGTTCAAGGAGCAGAAGTCGCAGCTGATCCGGCATTTTGACTTGATTTACATCCAGCAGGGGATTGACCGCCTTGAACCCTCGGCGAGGGTGGAACTCCTGCCATCGGTGCTCCAGGGTGTCTCGCAACTGGAGACCACATCTGCACAAGCTGCGAATGTCTTTAATCTTGTTCTGAGGCTATTGCCTCTTCTCAAACTGCCCCCTAAGCATAGTCCTGAGGATTTCGGTCTCAGAGAGAAGCTTGCTCTATCCACCGAGGATACGCAGTTTCTGTCACTGTGGTTCGGGAAGTTGCTTCTTCTGTCCCCAGGAGGCAAAGATGCCAGAACCTGTCCGGGGCTTTCGCCGTCAGAATATAATTTTCTGAATAAAGCCTCTTCTCCGGAGGAGACCTGGAATCCGTCTGCAAAGGGTGGATTGAATCTGACGGAAACGAAAGTCGCGGTTGCGAGATTCCTGGCAAGCGGGGCCTTTACGAACTCTGAGAGATTTCTTCCAGCTGTTATTGCTTCTTCAGACGCAAATTCTCGTCTTTTGGAGATTGGAGATGATATCCTCAAACGGTTCAATCCAAACCTGGAGGATTCTGAAGTGGTGGAGCAGCTGTATAGCCTCTACTTCGGAACAGAAGGCAGCGAGGGTGCGCCTCCTGTGCGTATTCCGCTCCAAGTCAAAATTTTGGGCTTTCTCGGAAGGTCTGTCAAAGCTACGACGTACACGGATAGGATCATAAGATTACTTGATGAAGGGCTATTCTCAGAGGCAGCAAAGTCTGCCCATGGTCTACAGGCTTCCAAGCTGAGATCGCAAATCTTCACCTTTACCACCTGGGTTGTCCGTATGGGTGCTCCATCTGACTTGGAGCGCATTGCGCCCAAGGCGATAACGGGCCTGAGGGAGTTTGTGGAATCGCAAGGATGGCCCGACCCAGGAGTCAGCGGCCAAAAGCTTTCTCATGCTGATGTTGGCCTGCGAGGCCTTGCTTACGAAAGTATTGGCATATTAGCTCCCAAATTAGCAAGAAGAACAACTCATGCAGACGATTCAGACGGTCTTGATATGGACCTTTTAAGATGGTTGTTCACGTCTCTCGCCTCGGACGCCTCGAACTCGGAAATCTTCGTCAGTATCGAACAAGCATTAGGCAGTATTCTAAACTCGTTTGCGGCGACCTCCAACGAGGATACGCAGGAGCAGCTGCGTACTTTACTCATGTCTCAAATGAGAGCTCGGCCAGGTCAAGAGGATCCGTCGACGGGCTTTAAAATCGTCCGCAGCACCCGCTTCGCAGCTGTAAGATTTGCCAATCGGTGTCTACCCTACGGCGATTGGATGGCGCGATGGATTGACCTTATGGCTGTCGGGACTGGAGAGCGGGATATTGTCGAGGAGGGCAGAAAGGGCCTTCATCCTTACTGGTACAGGATGCTCAACCCAAGTAAGGATGGGACAGGGGCAGTGACTACTTCGCCAATGGACGTGGAACAGAATTCCCGATATGCATTCCCAAGATTCGAGAAAAAGACAGTGATCTTTGACATGCTCTCGCAGTTCTTGAATCCACGACAACCCCCGGCAGAATACGTCGGCGCGTTCGCACCCGCTGTCAGATTCCTCAGGCACCTTCTCCTGTGGGAAGCATTCTCAAGAGCGCAGATTCCCGTACAGATCGACCAGGAATGGGAGCACAGACTCGACACGCTTCTGTCATCAAACGGGCCCGCACGTTCCGCATTGAGAGAATACATTCAGCATTTGGAACACGCTGTCATCCATATTTTCTTGGAGTCTGCACTGAATGGTCTTCTTTCCAAGGAGGGGGCCGCAGCAACGGACTGTGGCACAGATTTCGTAGATGTGAGCTCTCTCACTTCAAATGAGATCTTGAGTCCTCTTGCCGACCGCGCACCTTCATTGCTGGATCGTATATATTCCACCAATGATCACGCGACACAGCATGTGGCTGCGCGGGCCTTTGGTATACTGGCTTCTCACGTTTCGCTTCCCGAGAGCGAGTGCCGTCGTTTACAGACCGAGCTGGTCGATCGTGTTGCAGGTTGGAAGGAGGCATTTGGACAGGCCGCAAACCAAGTTCGAGGAGCACTCCTTGCGGCGGCACATCTTCTAAGCAGACTTGCCTACCGCAGAAGACTGCAAGTTATCCCCGATACACAGGTCCGTCAATGCATCTCCACTGTAGTCGATGTACTGGCAAATTCGCGCGACTCTCAACTTCGCGAAGCAGCGCAGTTAGCAATTGGTCAGTTCAGTCTGTCGGGAATTCTGACCCCAACGATCATATCTGAGATCAGCGATTGGAAGACTATCAAAGACAAACTAGTGGAGAATGCAAAGCAGGAGCAAGAAACTGCGATCCGCACGTTGGGCCAGATATCATTGATTCTGCCAAAGGACGGAGACGGTAATACCTCTATGTTCGATGAGATCTTGACTGCCCTCTACAACTTGCATGAGATTCGCAAGCCAGAGGTACAATTTACTGTTGGGGCGTCATTGAGCACTGCAGCAGCAGGCTGGAGGTCCAAATCATTGATAGGGGAATTCGACGTGGACGAAAAGCCTCTGGAGACCAATATTCCGGAAACCATTCTCGCAGACATGGTCGAGAAACTGATAGCGGACTGTGGGGCCTCTAAGCCATCGCTGAGGAAGGCATCCGCGATATGGCTGCTCTGTCTTGTCAAAGACTGTGGCCACCTGAACGAGGTTCAGACGCGCCTGCGCAAATGTCAAGCAGCGTTCACAGGCCTGTTGGCGGATCGGGACGAAGTTGTGCAAGAGTCCGGCTCGAGAGGACTCTGTCTTGTCTACGAAATGGGCGATCAAGATCTGCGAGACGACCTCGTCCGGGACCTGGTGCGCTCCTTCACTGGAAATACTGCCAACCTCGGAGGCAAAATTAGCGGTGAGACCGAGCTTTTTGAGCCAGGGGCTTTGCCCACGGGTGAGGGTTCGTCTATCACCACCTACAAAGATATCATGAACCTTGCTTCTGAGGCTGGAGATCCGAGCCTCGTGTACCGCTTCATGTCGCTCGCATCAAACAACGCCATCTGGTCTAGCCGGGCGGCTTTTGGGCGATTTGGTCTCAGCAACGTGCTATCCGACTCCAGCGTGAACGGGTATCTGGCGCGAAACCCGAAGATCTACCCGAAGCTGTATCGCTATCGCTTCGACCCCAATCCGAACGTCCAGAGATCGATGAACGACATCTGGCACGCGCTGGTTAAAGACCCCAATGCGGTGCTAGACGCCTACTTCGATGATATCATGGCGGATCTACTAAAGAGTATCATGGCTGGCAGGGAATGGCGTGTCCGGCAGGCTAGCTGTGCTGCTATCGCGGATTTGATCCAGGGGCGCCCACTGGAAAAGTACGACAAATACATGAGCGAGATACTGACAAAGGCATTTAAAGTCTTGGACGACATTAAAGAATCTGTCCGGGCAGCCGCTTTGAGACTCTGCCAAGTCATTACAAATATGTTGATTCGCACGCTAGAGACCGGCGACACAGAGTCGAAGCGAGCCAAAGCGATGCTGGCGCACGTCGTTCCTTTCCTCCTCAGCCAGGAAGGGATGGAATCCAGTGCGCAGGAAGTGCAGATCTATTCGATCACGACATTGATACAGATCATCAAAAAGAGTCCAGCAGTAATGCTGCGCCCGTTCGCGCCGCAAATACTGGAGAAGTTCTTGGCTTCATTGAGTTCTCTAGAGCCCCAAGCTGTGAACTACATCCACCTAAATGCAGACAAGTACGGCCTCACTAGCCAAGAAATCGATAAGATGAGGCTCTCGAGTATCCGCATGTCACCCATGATGGAGTCAATCGAGCGGTATCTACTAGATGGTCTGGATGAAGCTGGCATGAAAGAAGTTGCAGACAGACTCGACAATGTCCTCCGTTCGGCGGTAGGACTGCCATCCAAGGTTGGCTGCAGCAGAGTCCTTGTCTTATTGAGCACGAAAAGCCTTCTCTTCCGTCCATACGCGGATCGGTTCATCCAGCTTCTGAAGAAGTATGTCCTGGACCGCAACGACACCGTGAGCGTGTCCTACAGCACCGCCATCGGATACCTCATTCGGTTGGCGAGCGACGATCGGGTCTTGGACACCCTCAAATTCGCCGAGTCGCTCTATTTCAACGCCGAAGAGACTCATCGCCGAGTCATATCGGGAGAGATACTGCATTCCATGTCCAAACTATCCAGTGACCGTTTTGCGGCATTCGCTGCTGCTGCATTACCCTTTGTCTTCGTAGCAAAGCACGACACGGATGAGCAGGTTCGGGAGCCTTTTGAGAAGACCTGGCAAGATAATGTGGGCGGTTCCCGTTCTGTCGCCCTGTACCTGAAGGAGATCCTCAGCATGATCTCCGAGCATCTCGATTCTCCACGCTGGGCCATCAAACACACCGCGTCGCTGGCTGCCGCAGATGCTGTCACGTGCCTGGATAAAGCTCTTGACCAATCAACTGGAGAACAGGTGTGGCCTGTCTTGGAGAAGGCTCTTGCTGGCAAGACGTGGGATGGCAAAGAGACCGTGCTCAAAGCATTTGTCAAGTTCTCAGAGAGTGCCAAGACGACATGGAAAGCCCGAGAAGATATCGGGGGACAGATGAAAGTGAGAATTGCATCGACCCCACACAGTACATAAAACTTCCCAACGACTAACTATCATTTGGCATAGGTGATTGCCCTCAGGGAAGCCAAGAGGAGTAATCCAGTGTATCGCCCGCACGCCCTCAATGCTCTAGCTGAATTTGCAGAGATCAGGGACGACCTGAACCTCCTGCCTGACGCTCTGGCCATCGTGGCACCAATAGTCGACGAGCTGACTGCGCCGAACGACGGCAAAATGGAAGTAGATTCGGATAATTCGATTAAACCTAGGTAAGTGGTTTCCCCGGTACAGCCTGAGCTGATATGAATAAGGTTATTGACGAACTCCAACCTTGACAGGAGCGAGGAGACGCTAGCAGCGTGTGTCAACTGCCTCCTCCGATGCGTTAACCCCACAGTAGAGGAGTCAAGTTCAGGTTGGTCTGCCAGTTTCCTAGGTCAACATTCTTTTTCCAGATTAATATACTCACCGAGGTTCAGTGCTGAAGGAACACTTATCCACAATCCCTGCCCTTGTCGAGGAAGCGCTGAAAGGGAGTGGCAGACCGGCCCTAGACGCGCTCTATACTGGGTTGAAGACTGTTTTCGGAAAGATCGGGGCCAGGTCGTCCCAGAGGGGCAATGACCTCGAGCTGGAAGGGTCCCTGGGGGAGTTAGCTGATCGGCTGCTCTTTCGGGACCTCGATCCGTCCGTCGAGGGGCTTCGAACCAAGCGTGCCCAGGCAGCGGATGAATACATCGCCGTGTGCCGGCGGGCAGGGTTCAAAGTGCGCGAGACCGCGCGGCGGTCGATTGAAGCGTGGCTTGCTCAGGAGCGAGCTGGACCTGTCCAACGCATCCTTAACGCCGCGCTGCGGAAGCTTGACGAATGAAGAGGGTCCAGTTTCCACGTGGAAGATCGACGGTAAGGATAACGGCAACTGGGCACTGGACTGTTGGACATGAGAGGGCGACGCAACGAGGAGGACGGTTTACCTGGGAGGACCCGAGGAGAGCGCGAAACCGGATCAGGAAAGAGTTTGCGGCCCTGCGGACTCCCGGAGGGGCATCGTAGATTCGTAGGGCTCGCTGTTCGCCATGTGCCTGACAGGGGCCCGCCTACGCCGCTAAAAGTCCCTTAAAAGCCCCTACCTTAGCCTACCTAAAAGGCTAAAAGGCTCGGGGAGGGGCCTAAAAGGCCCTAAATCTGCCAAAGGCGCTTTTTTTCCCTGGTTTTTTCTTAGCAATGGAGCTTGACCCTCTTAGGCGATCGGAAGCGGACCACGACAGAATGGACGAATCGTTCTTTAAGAGTCACTGGCCATGTGGGCGTTGACAGAGATAGTCCGATGTACGATGCAAAGCTAAACTTAGACCGGGTTCCAGACCGTCGGGAGAATCGAGCTATCCATTGCTTCTCTCGCACAATGCATCATCCGGAGCCCCGTCTTGGTTCGCTGCAGCCTGCAGGTGGCCGTGATGAGAAGTGCAGAAGGGGGCCCTAGTCAGTCAATAATTAATTCCATAGTCTGGAGTTAGGTAGTTGATAGATCAGGCAGGCCGGTCACCGGTGGAGGCTGAAAGCACAAGGTCTTAGGTTAGGTGACTGGGAAAGAACCACTCCGCAGCCACCTCGCGACTTCCGAATACGGCCAGGATAAGTACCTTCCATTTTAGGTAGTCTATATTCATGATGAGTCCGGTACTCGGCCGTATCTGCTCAGGCCTCTCGACTCAGTACGGAGTACTGTACCTATGGACGCATCTCCCTATTTCTGTGTGGAAATCAAGCCTAAAAAATATTTCTTATGTAGCACGCATATCGAAGTTAAGATATACTGTCTGTCATTATATCACCAGTGACAACGAGCCTTGCAAAAAAAAAGATAACCGTGAATTGATTCCGAAAACACGCGTCCCCCCGGGCCGGGGAGGACAGAGAGGCAGGCTGCGCGGTGGACACGGAAGTAAGTCACTGGATACTCGGCGGCCCCGTGATCAGACCTGAGCTGAGCGATCCAGTGTCAATGACAGTGGGCACTGGAACGTTCCCAGTGGCGATTATGCCAGTCGTCAGTCGTGGTCTGACTCGCCAATCGTATTAGAATTGATCTTTAATCCTAATGTATCTTCACGAGGACGTGGACTACTGTCGTTGAGGCTTACATACAGTTAATAACTCTTGGCAGTAGTGGTATGATCCATGGATGAGTCCGTATGACCCGTATGGAAAGGTACTCCGTAGAGAAACAGCAATGGCTGGCTAGCCGCTGAACCCTATAGACGATAGTTGCTAACTTGGTGGACGGCCGCTGCCACGATAGTCAATCAGCGACGACGCTTTGGCCGCATCCTGGCATGCATGTGCAGAACCAGTGTGCTGGGCTCCTGGAGGTGAAGTTGTTGAACTAGTCCCAGACTCCCAGTTCGTTGGATCTAACGTAAGGTGGGACATCCGGTATAACTATGGAGTACACGGAGGACTCTGTGCAGGCAGGACATACTCCGTACAGAGCCACAGATCGAGCAGTAGTGATTTGTGCAGAAGCTAGACGGTGACAAGGCTTTTGCTGGTGCCGGAAATAAATTGTGGAATAATATTCTTGCCTGATAGCCACGTGCCAAGTCATCCGGAC
Organism: Rasamsonia byssochlamydoides; assembly: GCF_041956645.1. Taxonomy (NCBI): domain Eukaryota; kingdom Fungi; phylum Ascomycota; class Eurotiomycetes; order Eurotiales; family Trichocomaceae; genus Rasamsonia; species Rasamsonia byssochlamydoides. The sequence goes on along the minus strand of NW_027192422.1, from coordinate 76,091 downwards.
TGCCATGCTGATTGGCAGGGGAAGCGAGAGACCTGAACAGCACACTGCCGACCCTGGGCCCGGCGACTCGACTTGCACTGCAGGATAAGCATACTTAGTGGTCGGGTCGGGCGTTGTCTGAACGCGTGGCGGCGGCACAACCAGAACAGCGGTGCAAGACTGCAAGCCCTTAGCCAGCTGGCGACCGAGGAAGTTCAGCAGCCTGGCGCCCCGGGCGGCCGATGAGCAGCTTCACGACCGCCAGCAGCCTCGTTCCAGAACCCCGTCGCCCCCTTCGGTCGCCCCGAGGCATTCTGGCCGATGGTCTAGACAGCGGCCACGAACGCTCTCCCCCGCGGTCCAGTCCTCTGAGGCTTTGACTCGGCAGAGAGCGTGCTCTCAACCTCCGCCAGATTTGTCCGGGATACGGGCTATACGAGAAGAATGTGACAGAAGGTAAAACCAATTTGGCTCATACGGAAGAGAGATCTCACCGGTAGCTAAAAGTTCCAGTCCAGTCCAGTATGGTCCGGTTACCTGTCCCCCGCCACCTCAATAACCTCCAGCTGTCTCTCCGGGTCTGGCCTGAGCAGGCTCAGCACGCCGGTGTTTGAACGGATCTGCCCGGCCTCTATGGGGTCGACTTGGTTTGGTTCGTGTGGTTATCTGTAAATACTAAATCCATGGAATTGCTTGCTAGCTGCGATTACCGCTATGTCTACTGTTGACCATCGAAGAAACTTGTTCCGGATGTTCGGGCTCAGACTGAGAGGAACTTCCATGCCCTACCCTCTTCATTTGAAACTTCCAGAAAGTCGCAGCCGGTGCACTTCGGGGGAAGTTCGGCTCAGAACCTGGTTAGACTTCTTTTTTTCTTTTGCTGACTGGCATCAGTTCCTGTCAGGAACAGGCACAGCTGAACGCTGGTCCGATGCTGGTCTTGGACACTTGGGGTAGTTCGACTTGAACACTGTCCAGCAGTGGTCGCGCTGCTGCATGTGGCCCTGGATGGCGCCGTCAACTGCATGGAGCCATGGACTGGCAGATGGTGCTAGATTGATGATTGATCCGAGCATCCGTGGATGGATGGGGAGAAGGCATTCCAATTCCCCTCTCTAGCGACCAAGCTAGCGTCAATTCTGTATTTAATTTTAGCTTCCAATTAAGTTTCCCTTCCCCAGACCTGACCGCGCTATCGACGATAGTATACTAGGCCCGCCATCGCTCGCATATCCAGATAAACCACTTCCTTCTTTTGACTTTGGCTGCTCTCGTGCATAACGAACTACCAAGGTAACGAGCTAGAAATCCGCCCCGAAAGCAGAAAAGCAGAAGCAAAGAAAAAAAATAGTTCATCGCCACCTGAACTGGACCCAGATCCCTGACCATGCTCGATCTGGATACCAGATATAGCCTCCCTTCCACTCTAGGGTGGCTCACTATGACTAGTCCCCTTCACCCTGGAGTCACGATCATGAGTACATCATCGCCTCGATCATCCATTTATTCCCCTTATTTCTGTATCCCATCACCGTCAAGAGCCCTTTGGAAGTCCCCGTGATCGTTCTTGCATGGCCCGGGCTTGATTTGATCGGTTTTGTGGTTCTCCTTCTCCTTTTCAGCTCGAGCCAGCCTTATATTCTGTATATATTATTCTTCGCACCTCAAGTCCTTCTGGTGTTGGTTTCTTTCTTGTCTTATCCTATAATCTATTTGTATTTATCTATTCAGATCTCGAAATCACATACATTTCCTCAGAAACGCCGATCTACATCTTCTTTCCAACCTCCTCATCGGTAACCTTGCGCTTGCCAATTGCCGAAAGAAACACAAGAAGGGATACCAGACTGCAAAAGAGGATCACATTTTGTGTCAGAAGCATCCCCACCGGCATTCTGGTAAATCTCCTCCATTTTCCCAGACGTTCACACTGATATATATACACACCAGATCTACTCACTAACCGTCCCGATCTTGGCAGGCAAAAAGCCAGGGATCCGGGCTGATGACAGTCACAAGCATTGTTATGCCGAACAGCAGGGGCGATGTCTCTGGAAAGAAGTCATTACGGTTACCAATAATCGCCCCCAAGGATGAGATCTCTCCATCGACCAGGACCCCCGCTGGATCGACCGCGGTCAATACAGTCACAAACTTGAGCGTGCCTCCGCGTGCCCGCTTGCCGCCACGATCAAGGACAGGTTGTTGGTCAGTGCTTTTTTCCTCTCGAGTCCGTCTTTTAGATAGCATTGGCTCACTATCTCCCTAGGACATGTAGAGTGAGCACCTCTCCCTCGTTCTTGTCAAGGTTTACGCTCTGCTGATTGACAACTGGTCTTGTGCTTGCTTGTAGAGTCGCAAGGGTGAGCCACCAGGGAATCGGTGTCCTTCCACCAGATTGACGCTTACTATTATTTCCAGTCAAATGCGATGAGATTCGTCCCACATGTGGAGTACGTTGGCACTCCCTACCAGGCCATCTTCCCAGCGTATGTCGTTGGCTAACAGACAGGATTGATAGCAATGCGCCCGCTTGGGCCATGTCTGCGATTACAGCCCCCGGCTGTCATTTCGCGATGACACGCCTCGCATCATGGAACGCATGTCTAAAGTATCTACCGCTGGTAATGCCGCCTGGGATCGTAAGTGATTTGCGCCGTCTTCCGACTTCATTTCTCTTCTGTTGAGCGTGGGCTTATAGGAAGTCTTTGGCGTGGATAGCATCGTCTCGCACTCACTCTCCCCCTGTGTCCCCTAGACTGCTCGATTCGATGCCCCCATTCAACGCGTTGACTTCGGACGAAGAGCGTGAGAGAAAGGCTGAAGTCTCGAGCCCAGGCACTTACCATGTTATTGTGAACCCAGACAGCTTCTCGGGACTCCCAGAATATGCGGACGATTCCGTCGACGAATTGAATATCAGCGGCTTGTCCCTTCGTAGGGGATCTGCGACCAGCTCGATGGTTAGCGGTAGCCGAAGAGATGAGCGCGAGGGCAGCATCGAAACCGGGGACCCGAATGTGATCATTCTGAATCGATTTGAAGATAGCACCCACCGCCCCCCGTCCTCCCAATGGAAAAAGTCGAGGCTATCCCCGGCATCGGACGTCACGGCTGCCTCCTCTCTAGCCATCCCTGTCCAGTTTCCCGTTGAAGAAAAAGGCATTCGCCCACTCGACCACGTAGTCACCCAAGGGGGGCAAGATGAGAGACTGCTCTCGCATTTTCACAATGTCGTCTGGAAACAACTGATCCAGGGCCAATCGACCAGAGACTTCTCCTCCGTGTCCAGTTTGATCGTTCAAAGTGTCGACATCTTTGAAGAAGTGGCCTCTACATTCCGACCAGTGAGTCTTCCACAAAAAAAAAGTTACGCCTATGTTCTAACCAGCACGGACTTTTTGCAGCTGTTCCATGCCATGATGGCGGTTTCTGCTCTCAGCCTGGCCCACCAAGATGGTGGACAAAACATTGACGCATTACAACATTACCAGCAGGCATTTCCCTCACTCCAAAAGTGTCTTCAAAGCGATGAAGACCTCTGTTCTGATGGTGTTTTCCTGACACACTTCCTCCTGCTGATCTACGAGGTGAGATCCCAAAGCATCCGACCAGCTTCACCTGGAGTAGAGGCTAACCCCCCAACATAGATTGCGGCCGCTGAGCCTGGTGGCTCCAATCTGTGGTCCCATCACATTTCCCGATTGCTACGGATCTCTTTGATGAGGAACTCGACCTTTGAGAGCGAGCGATACCCCTATATCATTTGGTGGATCTGCAACATTGATCTGTACGCGCTCCTCAGCGGGGCGGGGACAGGAGAATTTCTCGGTGCCATGCTGAAGAACAACATGCTCCCAAGTCCAGAATGTCAACTCTATCCCCTGGCTGCAAACGGATCCAGCGTCATCTACCCTGAGGAGAGTGACAGTCTACCGGCCGTCTTGCAACTGTACCATAAGACCTTTGTCCTGGCTGCTCGTCTCGGATTCCTCGCCGCTGAGCTCCGTCGAGGAAGCATTTCGCCCGCCTTTAGCGATGGATCGATGAGCCCCGGGCCCTTTGTCCATGCGGCACAGCATTCCGGCAAGCTTTACGAGATCAGACACAGCCTACAACGACTGTGGGAGTCACCGAACACAACTTATCTTTGCCAGCACATGAACAACTTCCCGCAACGGCCGAGAGAACTTCTTCAAAATGTGCGTTTCCGTCTCTACCTCCAATCCCCCTCCCCCCGTTCCCAGAAATAGACGCTGACTGTTAATCTTAGGCCTTGACTTTGTATCACGCGTGCCTGATCTACTCATATACCAGCATGTGGCCTGGGCAGCGGCGGGCTCTCAACAGCGCGTCCAACGAGTTGATCGGGCACCATGCGGCGGTGATATTGCAGGTGGCGGAGAGCATCGTCAATGCGGGGCGATTCGATCTCCGGTTCATCATCTTCCCCCTCTTCATGGCGGGGATGGCCACATCTTCGGGCGGCCAGAAAATGATAGCAATGGACCTGATCTCGAGCATGGAGAAGGAAGGAGTGGGCCGCAACGCAACCACGACGCGACACGTGCTCCAGATAGTGTACGAGCGGCAGACCCAGCGGTTCATGACGGTGGGCCATTCGCTGGATGTGGACTGGACTGAGGCCATGATCGAGCAGGGACTGCAAGTAGTCAACTTTGGATTGTAATTTGTGGAATTGTGCATCCATGATACGGTCGTCTGGCGCACACTAACTTACTGGCTGTCTTTTTTTTTTGTCAGGTGGTTGGCTTTCTGATTTGTCTACGTATACGATATACGATATATGGGATATGATATATGATATGAGGGGCATGAGCTGAGCGCAATGGGCCATATGTGTTCTGAATTTCTTTTCTTTTCTTCTCGTGTACATGGATCTCTGTGATGCATTACGATGCATGTCGATATGCAAGTTGATGCCAAGTGCAGTAACTACCCACCCCACCTGCCTATCTAGGAAATGTCTATTAGTGGAACGGAACTCGGGCCGGCGGGTCGCTCCAGCGATCGCTCGCTGTGGCTCCGAGGACCAGGCACGCTGCAATCCATTGCATGATTGTACTAGTCGCCCTGACTGACTGAACGTCTCCTCCAATTACTGGTCTACCCTGATGCAGGACAATATCTTAGTGACCTTGTGATACCCGACCGGCGGCGAATCAGGGCGCCGGGACAGCATCCTCCGAAGCGCCCGCGCAGCAAGAGGCAGGCTGGTTCGTCATGGCTTGGCCAATGGATGCGGGGTATCAATCCTCCCTCCATCGCTCGGCGGCTGCAGCGATGGCCTTCGTCTCTCAAGCACCCTGCCTTTCCATCGTTGCCTGAAGAATCTCAAGCAATTCTCTGCAGGCGCGTCCAGCCCTGTATGAGGTATGTATGTTATGTACCGTCCATGCTTGAACGTCCTCCCAGGTTCTGTCCTGCTTGAGACTACCAACATACTCTGTTTCAGTCAAGCTTGCTCTTTCTTATCTCACTGTTGGCCATTGTGATCTCACGGTTGGTTATTGTGCTGCACCTTTGTTTTATGTCCATTGATTCTGCACCCTCATATCAGCATCACAGATAGAGCTAAAAATAACTCTCCTCAGCAGCGTCAGATTCCTCTCAGCTCTGCCGCGACTGGCGTGACCCTTGTCGTGGGGTGAGCTCGCCATGAGTAGTATCAGCAACAACCGCCATGGCAAACCTGAGGAGGAAATGTTCCTCGAGTCTCCCTCTGCTCAGAGACATGAATCACCCACCGTGGAGCCGCTGAGGGTCAACAAGAGAGAAAGCTCCCCGGTGGCCGCATCAAACCAACAACACTCCTCCGCCTCCTCCGTCCCTTATCCCGACGACCGGCCCCAACTGCAGCAGAGTCGCACCGGAAGTAGCGCGATGAGCCAGCCGCCATATAAAGAGAACGGACGGACCACAAGTCCTGCCCAGGGCAATGTCTCTCCCGCGTCATCCTCCGGCTCTGGAGGCCCGCGATCGCCAGAATACCCCGCCGCTCTGCGGCCCCGCGATGGACGCGAGCCCAAGCCCTCGCTGGCAGAAAGACGGGGAAATGTACCAAAGCCACTGCCCGATTCTCCCGGTCCAGAGACCCCAGATAAGGACGGTCTCTTCCAGAGAATTGCCCCAGGAGCGCCGGCCGCCCTGGGCAACAATTCGGATTACCACCAGCAGTACTTCCCCCCTCCGGGAGGCTCAACCGCCCTGAATTCCTCATCTGTGGCGCAGGCTCATCTCCGAGCGTCGAATCCCACCTCGATCAACCGTGTCAGTTCTACTGCGTCCACGTCGACCACCCGCGCCCAGCGGGGATCTCCTCCGCCGCCAGAGACTCCCATTGTTGGCCCTGGTCAACAACCGGGGTCGGACATCGAGGCTCGATATGCTGCCGCCGGAATCGCGGGCACGTCGACGCTGGCGAGTCTGCAAGCTCAGAACGCCGCCGCCCAGCAGAGAGCGAATCAGTATGCCAATCGACATCCTCGACCGCAGCAGCCTGTGCAGCGGCCCTGGACACCCACCGAACAGCCCGGGACCCAACCTCATGGGCCTCCTACGGTGTACCAAGGTCTCAATGAGATCGGACCGCAGCAACATCCTTCAGCCGCTTCTCCTCCACCACAGAACCGCCAATCGCCCCCGGTTAACCACGGTGCTCCCGCTTCGCGGCCTACGATTCCCCCCAATGCTCTGGAGCAGGACTTCCAGCGCATGCAGATCAACTCCTCTCCTCCTCCCGCGTACTCGAGCATACAGGGGGTTGATACATCACAAGCGTATCCCAATGAGAAACAGCGTCCGGCCGCGGCAGCTGCAGGACCGCAGGGTCATCCTGCTACATTATCGTCAACAACAGCGGCGACGGTAGCAGGAGCTGCGGCGACCGCTGCTGCTGTTACCGCCCCAGTTCCTTCCTCTCAAACTCACCCCGCCTTCGCCAACGATCCCAGACAACAACAACAACCGGGACTGTCGCCGCAGCAGACTTACCAAGCCGGGGTGCCTGTTGACCAACATTCCCAGGTCAATGCGTCTCCCGCGCCGACTGGAGTGCCTCCCGCGTCGCCTCCTCCTTTACCGGAAGGCTGGATCGCTCATTTGGATCCAAACTCCGGCCAATACTACTATATCCATCTGCCCACGCAGTCGACGCAGTGGGAATTTCCCAAGGGGCCTACCCCTCTGAACCTCAACGACGCACCATTGTCGCCGGTGGGAAGTATCTACACTGGTCACCCTCTCGCATCACCGGGTCTGTCCACATTCGGGGGCAAGCCACTCGCGTCTCCGGGGATCCCACTGACCCCGGGTTATGAAGGCAGCGTGATGGGCTTCAGCACAGCAGGAAGCGCTATCACCGGACCTCCTCCGAGCAGCGGGGTGGACTTATACAAAGTGGCGCCCACAAACGGGGTCTACTTTGGACCCTACCTCCGATATACCAATATCGATCTGGAACGAGGCATCTGGCTGGGATCTATCCTCCTCGTGACCGATGCCCCTCATCCACCCACCATCCATATCCATCAGAGCATCGATCTCTCTCCGAATCCCCGGCAGCTGAAAGCGGTCAACATCGCCGTTCATCGGCGGTGGACGTTTTACAAGTACGACATCGACCTGAAGATGGAGGAATCAGGCCCGGCCAAGTGGACTTATGCCATCACGTCCCACCTGGGGTGCACCCGCTACGAGTTCTTGGTCGCTGGACGACATGAAACGAATTGGCGGTTCATCGCAACCTCGGGCAATGACTTCGCCATCAACGTCAACGCCAACGAACGAGCCCGCCTCGGGGGCGTGGGATTCATGTGGAAGGACATCCTGCAGAAGCATGCGGAGATCGGAGGGTTCCATGTGCAATTGGGCTTGGGGGGACAGATCTTTGCCGACCGCATCTGGAAGGAGATCCCCTTACTTAAGCAGTGGCTGGCAACGAGTGGGAAGGAGGTCCGGAAGAACGCTCCATGGACAGCGGCTCATGAGGAGGATGTCACTCATGCGTACTTTCACTACTACACCAGCCACTTTGACCAACCGTACCTCCGGGAGGCGTTTGCTCAAATACCGTATATCCTGACGCTGGACGACCATGATATGTGAGTGCTTTCTCCTGCCAATCCCCCCATCTTCCGAAAGCTGACCGACTGGAAGATTTGACGGGTTCGGGTCATACCCTCCGCACATGCAATTCTCCAACATGTTCAAGAACATTGGACGGATTGGTATCGAGATGTATCTGCTCTTCCAGCACCATACCACCCTCGAACTCCTCCGTAATGTCAGCAATGATATGGATCTGTTCACCATCACCGGAACGGGATGGCATTTTATAAAGTATCTAGGGCCTGCCGTCGTGGTCGTTGGACCAGATTGTCGTTCCGAACGGAACCCCCACCAGGTCATGGCCGGGCCCACGTATCAGGGCTTATTCCCCAAGATTGCCATGCTGCCGTCCAGTGTCCAGCACTGTATCTGGATGATCTCCGTGCCTCTGATCTATCCCCGGCTGGAGTCGACCGAGCAGCTGGCGCAGGCTGTGGCCACGGGAAAGAAAGCCGTCACCGGTGCGTACAACCTGCTCGGGAAAGTAACCAGCTCGGTGGCCGGCGTGGTCGGGGCCAAGGATGCTGTAGGCTCGGGGTTTGACGCCGTGAAGCGAGCGGTCGGGAAGTCAGGTCTCATGGGCGGCGTGTTGAACCCCTTCGGGGATATTGACATTCTCGACGAGCTGAGAGACCAGTGGACACATGAGTCCAAAGACCTCGAGCGAACCTACCTCATCCGAACGCTGCAGGGTATCGCCCGCCAGAAATCGATCCGCATGACTTTTATATCTGGCGCGGTTAACGTGTGTGGTGCCGGTCTGGTTCACGACCCAAGCCATCCCACCGACCACAAGACCATGTACCAGCTCATCTCAGGGCCGGTTGTCAACACGCCGCCTGCATCGTACATTCTGAAATTGCTCCACAACAACAAGCCCCTGTATATCCCCGCTAACGGACAGCGTTCCACCCCGTCCCAGCCAACCGACACCAAGGAGGACATGCTGGAGCTGTTCCAGACCGAGGTGAACGGCCAGGCGCGCGAATTTCGCCGCCTCATGGGCCGTCGCAACTACGTGGCAGTCGTGGCTTTTGATCCGGAAGTGGTGTCGGGCGCGTATGGCCGTACAGATATGGTGGGCCATGGGGCCGGCAAGCTCAGTCTGGCAGCGGATTTCATAGTGCAGGGCGACGGGGCATATGCGAATGTGGTCAAGTATGGGCCCGTCATTATTCCGAGTCTGGAGTTCGGTCGATAGTGGTTTTTTTTCCCCCTCTGTTCGTTTTGTCAGCCATTTAAATATCTTCGGTTGGTTCCTCTCAGCAGTTTGTTCCATATAAGCGATATGATTTGAAGACAATGCTCCTTTTTATTTTTCATTTTTGAGCTTTTGATTTACCACATGGCAGTATATATTATCATTATCATTATTATTATTATTGGAAGTTATTAGCTAGCCGACTTGTGTATGTGTTGCCGGAGGTAAGATGAACGAAGCCATTATCTCAGAAGAATCGAGAGCCTTCTTTTTCTCCTTCGTAATCTGTAAGGTGTGTGCGCACCTGTGTGAGAGGACCCAGCCCAGACCAAAGTAATAGAAGGTAGGTAGAGTAGGATCTCGTGCAAATTAAGCATATTAAAAACCGCTTGCTTGCTCATCTCCACGGTCCCGGATCTCCTCCCGGCACACAAAGACCGAGTCTCCAAAAATAATCACGGTGGGCAAGGAAAAGCTGCCAGAGTCGGTACCTCGATGGAATGAGGGACCACTGTTTCCCAGGTTGCTGCTGCTCCTGGAACGTCAGGAGCTCTGCTGAAGGATCTCGCAGGGGCAAGAGATCTCGGTCCAACAAGGCTAGTGATTCCGACCCGTCTGCTCCCGCGATACATCGCACATCGGCATCACCATCGCAGCGTTCCAGATCGGAGACCGAAGGCGGAAGATCCAACTTGGAGATGTAGATCTCTCCTGCGTGCATTTGATACCCCCATTCTTCCAGAGGGAGCAGCGGGATAGGGTCGTTGATATGCGTCACGCGTCGAAATGCGATGTCGTCATCTCCTTTTTCTTCTTCTGAAACGAGGTCAAAGACCTCGTCGATAAACTGCGCCAGAGCCTGATTGCCCACTCTCGGTTCTCCAAACGTCGTCACGCGGGGACCCCAGCCCCGAAGCTGCATCTCGAGACCTGCGAGAGCCGCTACAGCACCTCCTAAAGAGTGGCCCACGAGCACCACTTCATAGTCCGGATACTTCGCCCGCGCCTCTGCCACGGCGGGGAGCACAACAAGTCGGGCAGTCTTCCAGGAAGTCCAAAACCCGGCGTGGACAGTGCAATTGGTACACCTGTTCTTCTTCGGTGGCTGATTCGATGGGTCACTGTCGTCATCGTCGTCGTCGTTGTCGTCGTCCCCCCCGCCATCGGCAGGATACGGGACATAGGCTTGAGGAATGGCAGACAGGTCGATGATCGTGTTTGTAAGTGAGTACGTGCCCCGGAAGGCGACAATAATACGCTTTGCGAACGGCGGATGTGAGAGCGCAATATATCCACAGGAGTCGGAAAGTAGGGGGCCTGTGTCCCAGGACTAGTACCAGGCCGATTAAAATGATTAGCTTATCTGAAAAAAAAATAAATAAAAACGCATATATATTCTGAAAGGGAATGTATATGTATCACTTACTGTAATCAATTCAAACCCGTCAAACTCACTACAATGACTCAGGCATTGGAACGGTCGATAGACCCCCGTAGTTCCAACACAGTACGAGATGTCGACCAGCCTGGCGAGCTCTTCAAGGTCTTTGAACAACTCCGAAGAGACATTCCGATGGTTCTCTGTTCGTCCATCTGCTGTCGAAAGGACAAGGCTTGCTGCTGCGAGATGTGCCACAGCAAAGGCAAAGATGACAGCTGTAACGAGATAATGCTTCATTGCCGTGGACTCTGCACGAGAAGCTTCAGGTCTGTTCGGTTCATGCTATACTTATACTTGACATACGTCGTCGGGACGGGTTATGCCAAAAAGTAAAGAGGAGAAAGGGACCTTAGGGATACGCCGACTTTTTCAAGCCCGTCCCCTCTCTCTGTTCTCGGTCTGCTGTTACACGGGGAAACTGAAATGATCAGCTGCTGCGGTTGTTAAAAGGGGATAATGTCACGCGAGGAGTCCATGACCATGTATGATTTGTATTGAACGGAGTACTCCGTACAAGCACGAGTCACGAGCCACTTCAAATCTGGGGTAATAGTAGTAAAGTTCAACCAATAACCAGTCACCCTTCCGAGGGAGCGGAAGACGGCTAAACCGGTCTGGGGTTCCTGTCCCCAACCTTTATTATTGTTGCATCTCTGCAAGACATCTCCCTTGAAAGATGATGGGCAGAAACAATTTACAAATAGCATAACAGTTGATAATGATATGCCTATCTCGTCCCAATTGGCTACGGTATGATATATACGACCCGAGAGTGATATGGAAAGATCTGACGATTGGGCGAGAAGCTCAATGCACTGTGATAACATTCGAAGAATGGAGTACAGCAAGACACCAACTTGGCACAAAACTATCTATCTGTGCGCACAAGATGGTTGCTGATGCATGGTGGATACATCTTAGATAGACCAGATGACCACTCTTCCGTCGACACCGCTCGCTATAAGAATTCATGTTAGTTCTCTGAATTCCAAATCATCAGAGGGATCCTTACTGGAGTATTTTCTGACCACTCCACCGCTCTCCTCATATACTCTGATCGTACTGATAGTGTTTTGATGGACGGTTTCCAGCTGAGTATCATCGTGAGTCTGTCCCCTCAGATCCATCTGGCGGAACATGTGCAGGGCAGATTCTTCGCGGCCGCTAGCAGCTCCAGGTCCCTTCTTACTTTCCATGGAGCCTACAAGCTGCCATCCGTTCTCGTCTCCGCGCAGCCGATAAGCTTCACAGTCCTACAAGAAGAGCGGTCAGATTGTGTTCTGTACTTCTTGAACGCTAGAAAGCAAATTGCTTACATGTCCAGCGGCAATAATCTCATTCTCTCCGTTCCAGATCAGGCTGGTGAAAGGCAAGAGGCGGGTGCTGATATTCAACATAGCCCGGGGCGGCTGTTCCGGTGCGCTCGGATAAACAACAGTGACACTGCTGTCGTGGGAGACAAACGCAAGGGCATTTCCACTCGGAGAGAAACAAACTCCATGCACCCACCCGGCAGAATCGTTTAGAAACTCGCCACAGACGGTGTTGAATGGAAGGCGTTCACCCCAAGCGGTTGGCTCAGGACGCTCATCCACACCTTTGATGTAGCTGGAGAACACTCTGGCGTGTGAGTCCGTGGAGCCTGCCGCGAGTAAGACCGAGTTTGGATGCCATGCAAGGCTCGTGATGGTGCTGCGAATGGGCTTCTTCAAATGCTTCGAAATCCACCAGTCGTTCTCTTCCTCGAAGTAACAGACGGCAATCACGCGGGCTCCTGAGCCCACGGCAAATTTCTGCTCCGACGGAGACCAGCGGACGAAGGTAGCCGCACGATTGATTCGAAGAAGGACCAGAGTAGGCTTCCATCCAGTCGGGGTTCGTTCCCAGACATAAGCATTGCGATCTATAGGAAATCCGAGTGAGTTGCTGTCCGTACGAAATCGAACTTCGAGATGAGCGCACCTTGAGAACAGGTCACAATGCGCCCACTATTGGGGGCAATATCGACACCAGTGACAGTCTTGTCATGGCCTTTCAATTCATCTTTCAGGGTAAACTTGGTGCCTGACCGCTGGTAGAGCTCGACGGTATTCTCCCGCGCGACAGCGAGCGTGTTCCTGTCACTGGAGAATGAATGATCCGCAATGGGATTATGGAAAAGGTGGTGGACCTCCGGGGCAGCCATTTTGGTCAAATCTTTCCGACGACAGGAGTAGCTCTCTACTGTCGCCGCCTCAAGTTGATGCGTATACAATAGTAGTCGACGTGGGGTTGTCTGGTTGCCTGTGTTGGGAACACGGAGGCATGATTATGTAACAGATCACGTGTTCATCTCCATTGCGGATAGTCAATGCAGCACCAAGTACTCGCTGGTGAACTCAAAAGTGTGCTCTCCACGAATTCAAACCCCAACTCACGGCAGCATATCGCGATTCGCAATATTTACCCGCCAGCGCCGAGAATTTTCTGCGTGTTCCCTTTATTCCCCCTATATTCAATAGAAATTCCTCAATCGACTGTGTCAGAACTGGGCAAGGAACTTCGTCATGGCTACGAAAACAACCACGACGCGCAATGGTCCTCCAGGGGGGAAGGGTGCCCAGTCGGTGGGAGCTCCAAATCAAACGTAAATTATTTCTACTTCCCGATCGCATGTTGTCAAACTGAACGCACTAACTTTGAAAATAGCCTTTATATCAAGAACCTGCCCGACAAGATCAAGAAGCCGGACCTCAGAATGGCCTTGTACACACTTTTCTCGACTTACGGCACCGTTCTTGATGTCGTTGCCATGAGAACAGAGAAAATGCGAGGACAGGCCCATGTCGTGTTCCGAGACATCCAGGCGAGTACGCAGGCCATGCGCGCGCTCCAAGGCTTTGATTTCTTCGGGAAGGAGATGGTGAGCTCTATCATCCATGCATAACATTTTTTCAGACAATGTGCCGGTGCTTACACTATGAGATTCAGAAAATCGCCTATGCTAAAGGTAGCTCCGACATCATTGCCAAACTGCGTGGCACTTACAATGTGCCGACCACGGCCCCTACTGCAGGCGCTGGTCTGTCGACGGATCTGCAAAAATCCATTTTTGGTGCACCACCCTCAGCCGCCGCGACTACGGGAAAGCCTTCTGAAGGTGCGGAGGCCGGGAAAGAGGGAGAACCGAAAGGTGTCAAACGTCCGCGTGAGGAGGAGAGCGACGAAGAAGAGGCACCAATGGATGAAGAAGAGAGCGATGTGCCAATGGAGGCGTCATCAGATGAAGATTAAATCGGTCAATTCTCGTCTCAAGTCCTCCTTCTGCACGCAACAGAGTCATGGTCATTTCTCTTTGCATGGACTGGATCGACGCCGATCACTCCTTGCGGAGAAATGACATGTCACTCTCTGTGAGAAGACGGCTTGGGACGGACAAGTTGACGCAGTTACCTACTAATCCGAGCCAGATGAGCAAATAGGCCTCGGGATCGATGTCTCTGTCGCCCACGATGTCTCTCATGGCGCTCGCAGTGTTACAGGGGTGGACGAAGTAGGCGGGGACGCCAGACTCTGGATGGTACTGCCCATAGTGAGTTCAGAGATAGCTGCTGGCGTTGATTTTACTCGAGGGAGCTCACATACTCCGAAGCTGATGCCTCCCATGACACCAACATTTTTCAATGGCGACCCGTATTCATGTGGAACAAGGTATCGATATACTGCGTCGATTCCGGTCGGTCCTACTTGAGGGACGGCCGGGAAAGCGAAGTACAGGACGGGCACCTGATATGTTTGTGAGAGAACAATATCGTAATCAACTTCCAGGCGAAAACTCGGGTCAGAGTTGGGTTTGCGGATGAGGGCCTCCTGTCGGGATAATATCAGGAATACTTGTCACCTTACAGCAGAGGAAAATTTGAAAAAGGATGGATCTCACGGACATGATCATCGTCTTCAAGCAGATCTTCCTGTGATTCGTCAATTTCGGTGGCGTCTGGCGTGTTTCCCGTAGGGTTGCCAGTAGTTGTGTGCATAGTGCGTTTTGATATTCTCAGAATCGATTGATTTGACTAGAAGAGAGACACTCCCAATCCGGCTGCATCAGCATGTCTTATTTCTTGTATTTTCTTCCATATCGTCTTGGACGGCAGCAGTGTCTAGTAGATAGGTGACTCGCTTAACGACACCCGAGAGGGAGGAAAAGGCTACGCAGAACTGCTTTGTTCTCCCCTCTCTTCTCTCACTCACCTCTTGTAACCATCTTACCGACAACCAACCCAGCTCTTCGGGGCCTCCCACGGTATGGACTCGGGAAGTGAAAGCTGCGCAAGCGGCGCGGAACTCGGTGGGCGTCAGGAATGGGAAAGCCGACAATCCCGTCCGCGCCGTGTCCATCGCGAGGGAGTCGGAGAGCTTCGTGGCAGCTGCGACGAGCACGTCACAGTCGCGGGCGATTTGGTTTGTTTCCAAGGGCTTCTTTCCAGGTGGGAAGGCAGGAACTCTTTCTTTCCAGAATCGGTGACGAACGATAGTTTTAATGTACGTAGCAATGAGCGAAATTACCTACATAGGTAGCTGATCTCGCGACCGGCAGTTCTGTCTGTGGAATTTTCTGATTCCATTGATACAGAGTACGCCGTACGTGCGTTGATGTAATAAGACTCCGTATTTTGGAATGGTGTGGTGGGCCGCAAGCGGCAAGTGCTCCGGCGTGGCTGGAGCATCCCAAACTCCCCAGGTGCAATCAGCGTTCCAAGATGGACTGACGCAATTCAGTGAGGGAACAATTCCTTTGTTGTAGACCGAATAACCGGAATCGTCTGTGGTTCCCTGGGACCATCCACGGATATCCCCCAGATTTCCGAGAGGAGTAAAAGTCGGATTGTGTTCCAACTACGACGACGCAGCGAGAAGTCAATCGTCAATTCTCCGAGGCCGTCTTAAAAGTTCTGAAGGTCTTGGGCAAGTTCACGTCAGTTCCATATATTATGATGCATAATAAT
Organism: Rasamsonia byssochlamydoides; assembly: GCF_041956645.1. Classification (NCBI taxonomy): domain Eukaryota; kingdom Fungi; phylum Ascomycota; class Eurotiomycetes; order Eurotiales; family Trichocomaceae; genus Rasamsonia; species Rasamsonia byssochlamydoides. The sequence continues at coordinate 60,355 of NW_027192422.1, read as the reverse complement.
GATAATCCTGCAAGCAAGTTTGGGCTTAGCCAGGTTGTTTTCGGGCCATCATTGGCTGCGGGGTTGATGCCCCCCAGATAAGCTGCGGCAGCTTTCTCCTAGGGCTTGCTTGGCCGGGTGCGTGAACAGTCGATGGATGAATGGACAGCATCATCCGCTTTCGATACACACCGTTGCCTCCATCTTCGCCACGGAGGATTAACGAGTGGCCAGTTTGGAATCTTGGCCTGGCAAGTTGATGGACGCTCGCAACCATCAACGTCATGTCTTCAGCACTGTTATTGGCTACCAAGCTGCAGTGCCTAAACCTGTTGGCTGAATTACTACTGAATAACAATGACAAAAACAATAACAATAACAATCATCACTTTGACGCGTTCGTCCCTGTTGTTTCAGACCCCTCCAATAGTCCTACTGATAATTATAGTTAATAGCTGGCTTCCTGATCTCATCATGGAGTCAACCCCGCTTTCCAACATCCTGCAGGACATGCCCCCCTTCATGGAACTATTTCTTGTTGACCCTGGCCATTTGATTCCAGCTTTCTCCAGGGTTTATATTCACGGCGGTTGAATTCTTGAGGGAAGAAGTCAGAAGCCAATCACTGACTGTCTGGTCTATGGGCGTCGATTTCAACACTTGCCCAGCGTTTCAGTCGTCTCCTGAAACGTTAGTCTGATCTGTCATTTGAACAATCAATGCATCAGGATTGTCAATCGCCGAATCTCGAATCTGTCTTTGTGGGACCTCGGACCTGGCGACTCTAGCCATTGTTGCTATCTGATATCGCGCAAAGGCAAAAGCCATTGCAAAACAGCCTAACAACATCGGTATTCCCGTAGACACCTAGACGTGGCGCAGTCTGGGACCCCAGACGGGAGTACATTGCGTTATTATTGAGAATCGTTCTCGATTCGATTACGGCTGTTTTTTAGGGAAAGCTCGAATGGGTGTTGGTGACAGCAGGTCATAGGGCCCTGGCCGGGATCTGTGTTACCCTGAGCAATATTGACAATTGGCAATTGGATCTTGAGGGTGGTCGACCTCTTGCTTTTACTCGCTGCCTGGCATCATGGGGAATCTACAGTCCAGGGAAATACGACACGAGCGACGGAGCTCGAGGCGTCTATCGAAACCACAAACAAATACGTCATCACACAGTCTTCTGAAATCGGGTTCCACCAAGCGAAAGACCGAGGCAAACGATGGTCCTGTGCTGTCCGACAATTCGATGATGTGGAAAAGTCCGTGGACTGGGGATTTACTACCCAAAGCTTCCCCAGACATTGACGAAGGTGACAGGCGGCGGACACGGTCACTTCCATCCTTTCCAGCTTCTCATTCAGGGCCTTCTCGGCTCTCAATCAGCGGCAACAGGCGTTGGTCAAACCTCGAAGAGGTCAGGGGGAGAAAGCATGAACGCTCCTTGTCACATTCGAGCTTGTTCGTTTCAAGCCGGCTCACAAGACGGCCATCCGGTGTCCAGCTCGCAGATGCCAAATCACGATCTCGACAACTTCTGCGTCGGGAAACTCAAAGATCGCCTATCTTTTATTTAGGTCCGTCGGAAATCGTGGACGACGTACAAGAGGCCCCAATAGAGGAAACAATGGCAGAAAATGTCGCGACGATAGAGGACCGCCGCTTTTCTTTTATCCGCCGGAAATCTTTTCTCAAACCCGGTGTTGCAAGAAGAAACTCCCAAGACTTCTATCGGAGGCCACTCTCCCTAATTGAACAGGAAGATGAAAGCGTCCATGGCTACCCAACGCCGGCCTCGGGATCTCCTCGATGGCCTCTGTGCGAACCCGACCCACTGAGTCTGGAGTCTCCAGCTCCACCTGTCACATACGAGCGAGCGTTATCTCCAATTTCCTTGGACTACTCTCACTTGGGTGGGCTGAAACGGGGATCTCTGCGGATTGTGAACGGGTCTGCATCTCCAGCCCCCAGTGATAGAACCCGCCGTGGTATGCACACTCATTCTATCGCAGAGTCCCGAGGAGATGACCACTCCTTCGAGGACTCGAAACGCAGCGTGAGCACTTCCCCGGGTGATATCGATGGTATCATGCCCTTTGAACAGTCCTCCGCTCAGCCAACACCAGCGCAACATGCAGCAGACTCCGAAGAAGGATTGAAACGAACAGGGAAAAAGCGCTCCGCCTCTCTGTTTGAGATACCGCTACACAGGCAGACCTCCAATATTGAGGACGAAAATGACATTCCAGGAAGCCCATTCTCTTTTGAGAAATCCCCGACAACGGCCATGGCTCCCAGACAGATTCCCTTCTCCGAGCAAGGGATGGAAGATGAGGCTATCAATCTGGCGTTTGGTGAGAGGGTCTCCAACAACGGCACCGTCCGGAATGCTCCCACGCGGGACGGCAGCATCAGCAGGCTTGGAAGACAGGAATCTCGGTCGCTGACCAATACGGACAGTGGGTACAGTTCAGTCAGTTCAGTTCATTCTGAGCAAACCGACCGAACTAGCAGGTCGCCAGATCTTTCAGAGTCACCGCCACAGCACACTCCTCTCGAAGTCTCTACAGAGCTCACGAGCGATTTTGTTCAAGAGGATGTCGAGAACCCCCGCAGAAAGTCATGGCGTCGTCCGTTGCGCCAAAAGTCTAAGGAAGCGGACCTTCAATCGGCAGAGCAGCCGCAATACCAGTCGTCTCCTCCACTTCTCCCCATCTCGACCAGGAAAGCCAGGAATCGCAGAACTTCAGACAAACCCCATCATTGTTGCCATTCTCCTCCTCGTTTCCACGCTCAACTTGGTCTAAGCAGTGTTCCGTCGGTACCAACGTCAACGACCACCCAAAACACTGATAGTGATACTGGAGACGGTAGTGATGCAATTGAGTTCCCAGAGAGACGCCGTCGTTTCTCAACCAGTCAATTGAAACTTGGGTTCCGGCGCAGTGGGTTCATCGAATCCGGTACAATTTGCAGGTCCGACGGCGAAGATTTTATTATAGAAAATCCACGCAGAAACCCTGAGACTGAAAACAACAATGATCGGCATGTTAACAGAAGCGTCGATACCAGGGAGCGCCTTGAGATATCCAGGTCCACCCCCTCCCGGGGTTCGAGGGTTCGGTCCTTGTCCGAGCCTAGCATTAAGGCGCAGCCCTTCTTGAGGAAAGACGAACAGGTCAATAATCGCAATCGATCTCCCTTCCAAAGAAGACAACTGCTGCAGCATCACCACGATATCCCTCCAGTTCCTTCCCTCCCGAGTTTGTTCGACGTATACCGGAAGGCACGAATGCGACAACAAGAGCGCACCGAAGTGGATGTAGAACTTCCACGAGGCCGAGCTCGGACACGCAGCATTGACCAGTCCCGGAAGAAGCTGGTGAAAGTCCAGAGGGGATCTTTTCAGCATCAATAAGCTAACTAACCGAGTGGTTGTCAAGTCGAGGCATTTTGGCTATCAAAGTAAAATCTGATGCTGGAATTTATGTGCTATATTTTCATGTTTATTATTTATTCATTTACAATTTTTTTATTTAAAAGTAATATCTGTTCTGACTATTACGATGATGATATTGATCGATTGTCTCTATTCCGAGGCGCCATTTTTCTCCATAGCTTTTCCTGGTTCGTTTGATTTTTTTTTCAGGAAAAAAAGAAGCCAGCGCTCATCCTGTTTGGTTTTATATTAGGGTTAGTATGCTGGCGTTATCCAACTTTCTTCCGCTTGGGCAATTAAGTGAATTGTCGTGCCTACATACTTGCCTGGCTGTTTTAACAGCTGGTTTTTTAAAATTTTCCCCTTTCCCTCGTCTGCAAAGTCCTAGCTCATTGCTAATGCTGCCAGGACAATATACTGTACATACATACTACGAGATCCTAGGAGCATGCACTAACTACATACATCAAGGCTTAACTTATGAGGCGATTTTATCAGTCAAGGCTGATAAAATTCTTTCAAGTCCTTGATTATTAAAAATCCATTATACTAGCTGGTATAGTATACAGGTGAAGAAAGTTCCCAGTCCTGCTGAAAAGCCTGGTCCCATCCCATGCCATGCAATAACAGAAACATCAAATGCAGAACAAACAAACAACCAAAGATTCCATCCCATATCAACAACATAAAATCCATCCCATGAACGCCCAGTGGAAACCCAGAGTTCATAAAAATCGCATGCTGATTGATTGAATTTACTCAATCCTGATCTTCTTCACGACATGGGCCGGCTCCTTAGGAACGACAATCGAGAGGATGCCATTCCTCAAACTGGCCTTGACGGCATCCTGATTGACCCGGGTCGGGAAGCTGAATGTGCGGCGGAACTCGCCCACGCGGCGCTCGGAAATCCAGTACTTGACGGATTGTTTGGATGATTTCTGGACGGCTTTGCCCTTCGTCGTGCTCTTCGTGAGCTTGTTGTTGTTGTTGTTGTTGTTGTTGTTGTCAGACGATGTCGATAGGACTTTGGTAATGGTAGTAGACTCGTTGCCAGTGGCGTCCTCGTCATCGGCATCTTCGACGGTGGGTTGGAGAGATTTGGATCTCGAAGACGATGAGTCGTCTTGAGAGTCATCCGTCATGTCCTCATCTTGCTCATCGTCGTTGTTGTATTCGTACTCGGAGCGGCCCTTGATTACGAGCGTGTACGGGTCCGTGAATTCAATCTCCACATCTTTCTGCTGAACACCCGGAAGCTCTCCGTCCAGGAGGTAGCTGTCGTTCGCCTCCCTCACGTCGAACTTGGGTGCGAAGGATCGGGGTGTCAGCCGGTGCTTGTTATTATTGTGGTGGTGGGAGGCACTTGGCCGAGTTGAGCGATGGACGTCATAGTCGTCCAGAAGACGGAAGAGAGAAGAGAAGTCGCCAGGTGAGAATCGCGGGTAGAAAGCCATTGTGCCGATTTTTTGTCGAGGAGTTGTAATAATGATCTTGTTGATTTATGCAGCAAGCTTAGATAAGGAAGTTGATTTCACGAGAACAACTCTGAATGATCTGATTGATATCTGATTCTGATTCTGATTCTTTGCTACTGCCAGAGCATCAACGGTCAACTACTGAGGCCCTTTTTATATTTGATTCCAAGATTGTAGAAGCTGCCAGCATAGTCCGGAAATCTATCCTTACAAACATTGGATGCCTACTACCAGCAGCATCGAGCTGGTTCCAGTAGGTTGGAGATTCGTCTAGATCGATAAAGAGCAGTCCAGGACCCACCAGAACCTTCGATAAGGTTCAGTCGACGGTCAGCCCCGTGATTGGTCAGTGCGACAGAACAGTGACGTAATATCACGTGATAATAGCGGAGGCACTGACAGCTTGCAGCTGCATCGACAGCGTACAAGTTCTTGTCCGAAGAAGCTCGAAGTAAATTGATGGATCCGCGGGTGAAGCACAGCCATCGTCCTACAGGAGACCTGTCGCACCGGAAATGATCATAGCACGTCAATTGAGCGTCAGTGTCGGTGATGTTATCGGCTTATATTGCGGATGCCCGGCGAGGAGTACATCTCGAGTTGTCGATGGCCTTTTCGCAGGAGATATTCAATGGCAGTGAAATCCTTTTTGCTCACGCTCAGATGTTTACGAAACTCTGACCTGCAGTGAGACAAGTCAATATGCAATGACCACCGAGGGCTCATGCTGGTGAACGTCGAAAAGGGCGATAGTGCTGCACACCTTGCATATTCTTTAAAATTATTCCTCGCATCCTATATAGAAAAGCGAATGGTTAGAAAGTCCATCGTCATGATTCATTTTTGTATTCGGCAGGTCGATCCTTACGGCTGGCTTCTTCCGAACTTCTCGTAAACATTTGCGGTAGAGGGACAGGACCTCTCTTTGAAGTCCCGACAGTCTTCTCATCTCGCTCGCGTGCCGGCTTCTCTTGTGCAGTCCTTGCCAGAAGGCTGTGAACGGTGCTGGCTGTGGAAAGGAGAACAACTTTGATGGGTGGGAAAAGGTATTGCCGACGCCGGCCCGCGCCGTGGGGAAAACCGCGGAGCAACTCGGACACCCGGCCGAGAGATGAGAAGACCAGGGCATGTACGACCTCCACCTGGGATTCGAGCGTAGAATGAAGACATCTCAATAGTTTATGTACCAACGTTTCTAGAAACCTATGAATTCACTTGTCTGCTGTTTGCTCCAATTATAACCCGATATAATGGCAACCTTCTCGGTATGTAATCCTGAACATGCATCCTTCATAAACTGTATATCAATTATGTACTCTCTCGCATCATTGCAAGCAATGTTCACCATGAAGGATTGTGTATTCCATGAGCAAAGAGAATAAGACATTCATTAGCGAAAAAAATATTTTGCCTTTCTGTTTCACCCTACAGTATCCATGCTAATCCACATCGCCCCTCCAGCGTCTCATCCGCTTTCTTGCGAAAGATGGATTTGTATACTATGGCGATGCCATTCTCCCATCTGGCGTCACTGACATCGCCAAAGCGACCAAGGCACGGGTGATCCAAGGCGATATCTTTGGTCAGCACCAGGTGACGGATAAGGTCGCTGAAGTGAAGACGCTTCTTGCGCCGCTGGCGCGACATGACATCAAGACCGTGCGATGCCTCGGCCTGAATTACGAGCAACACGCCAGGGAGTCCAACCTTCCGATCCCGAAGTATCCAGTGCTCTTCTACAAGCCCGTCACATCCATCACCGGCCCTACCGATGACATTCCTGTTTCCACCATGGCGCAGGAGGGTGAGGGCCTGGACTACGAGTGTGAACTGGTGGTGGTCATCGGAAAGGAAGCGAGGGATGTCCCCGAATCGCGTGCCTTGGACTATGTCCTGGGATACGCAGTTGGTAACGATGTTTCGCACCGCGATTGGCAGATCAAGCGCGGCGGTGGACAGTGGGGGTTAGGTAAAGGATTCGATGGCTGGGCGCCTTTTGGACCTGGCATCGTGTCTGCAAGCTTGATCCGCGATCCAAACGCGCTCAACATCTCTACCAAACTGAATGGTCAAACTGTCCAGTCATCGTCTACGAAGGATATGATCTTCAGCGTGGCCAAGACCATCTCCTTCCTCTCCCAGGGCACGACTCTGCTGCCAGGTGATCTCATCTTTACTGGAACGTGAGTTTGTTCTTCTACCCGACACGGGAAGTATGACCACGATTGGGTAGCTAATACATCTCCTTCCGCTCTTTAGGCCCCAAGGCGTAGGTATGGGCAGGAAACCTCCGCTCTGGCTGAAGGATGGCGACGTGGTAGAAGTGTCACTCCAAGATGTGGGATCCTGCACCAATCGGGTCGTGTTCAGCAAGCCGTCGGCGAAGCTATGAACATGTTCCTACCACGTCTGGGACCCGGTTGATTACTATAGATGAAGCCTTTTGATTGTACATGCACATGTAGATGATCATAGCTTTGGGAAATAACCATTCCCCAGAAATGCGCACGCCATAACTGCATTCCAAGCCGGTGATTCATTTATTAGCATCTCATGACAAACTGCATTACTCCGGGGACAAGGTCGGACTGCAAAAACAGTGAGTCTAGTTGACCTGAGTCCCATAGCCCTTGATGGCCTCCGCAAACGCCCAACTTTGGTTCTCGAGTTTCTCGTTCTCCTTCAGTTCTACCCCATCCTTGGTCACCACTGCCAAAGTATATTGATCCAGGCTCCGTGCATCTCTGTAAAACAGAACCTTCATACAATCCCTCAATGCTGCGATCGCCTGCTCCTTTGAAATCTCTTCAATGGGCATATCCTCCGGGAACAACCGACGAAGGATTGGTATTGCCAGGTGCGCACCGAAACCAGTTGCCAGGTGCGGCGCCGAGAATGTCGTTCCCAGCAGGTCTGCCGAACTAAGAAACGGCTTACCATCACCGTCGAATCCAGCGACGAGAATGTGATTCCACAGAGGGTTCATCTCCGATCGGCGCTTGTAGAAAACTTTGGAGAGGTAAGTATGGATGTTTTTGGCATTTAGCGTATTTCCGTTGGAGGAGTAATTTTCTCTGATATCAATGGCGTTGAGAAGGCGGTCGATGTACTGCATATCGGAGACATCCCCGCCGAAACCGATAATGGATGTCCCATCAAAAACCCGAATGCGTTTGACATCCGTGAAACGAGCCAGAGAGCCGTAGGAAGCTATGGAGCGGGTGCGCAAGGTCAGACAAAACATCCCACACGAGTGTCATTGTAGGATTACTGTAATACATACCCAGGTTGTCTGCAGCCATTGCAACACCTCCATTGAACTTGACTGCGACGACTGACGTACCCGTGACAGCCGGAGACTGCGTATGCGCTTTCGGGCCAGACGTCCGGAGATAAGAATAATCGTACACACCGTAGACATCATCCCTGGGCTAGTTCACATCATTAGGAATTGCAAGAATTGAACGCAGGTACAGTATGTTATTGATAGGCAACTCACACGGCCCCAGGCTTGTGGGAAGTGGTTCATGACGTTCCAAACACGGCACCAAGGAAGCTGAAGTCTTGAAAAGCTGTTCTAATATAGATTAAAAATATTCGAAAGAAAGATGCCAGAATGGAGATTTCACACGGACGCAGACGAAACCAGGATTAGGAGGGATGTATTGAGAGTCACGTAGCTATGTTCATCATTATTAGGCAGGCGAGCTGACGGAGCTTGGAGGTACGTATTGGTCAACAGCCTGGCGCCACTGTGGCGCATTATATGTGGCGCAAGCTTGAACTATCAGTGCCCCGGATTATGCTCGCATAGGTAGAGGTTTCTCTCGCTTCCATTAATATCTAGCCTATCTCGATTCTTGACAGTATTTAATCACCTAACAAGGTTGGGAACCGTTCAATTGGGGGAGATGATATCTTGGCTCTCCATAACTGGCCACAAGTCGTGAGATGATTTACCAAGTGTTTAAGGTGCATCCCCTATCCCCTCCCCTATACGGAGTACTATAAAACATTCAAATCCGTTTTTGCACACTGTCATGTGGCTGTAAAAAGCAACATACATTAAACATACCAAATTCATGAAATCTGCCTAGCCCCTATTAGCAAGAGATATATAAATTGGCACGAAGAGATTACCTCCATTATTTTAGTAGAAATTATCTATTAGGCTTATTAGCAAGGGATTATATCAGTAAGGGAGACAAATATTACTAAGGGATAATAATAGCAAGAACGATAGTAAGGAATATAGCCAGGTGGTCTACCTCAGAAGTAGAAGATAAATAGGTGCCACCTAATATAAGAGATACAGCAAAGAGAATATTATAAGGAATATGAGCAGGGAGCCCGCCTAGGAAGTAAATAATAAAAATCATAATCATACCTATTATAAGTACGCCCCAGGGGCAAAAGTCCCTGGCAGAGACCGGGTATTTTCTCAGTCGAGTGAAGTGAGCCCTGTAAGGCTTGTATGCGATAAGAAATAACTCTAGGTCTACACTAGATTATCTGATATCAATCAAATTCTTGATACATTAAGTTTGCGAGTGGATAGCCAACTAAGGAAAGGGAATACGTTTTAAACAGGCCATTTGCGGTCCATAGAAGGTAAAATTCTCCAAATAAGTAGTACCAACCCGTTTTCGTGGAGGCTACAATACAGCCAGGAAGAATTTCCGCAATCCAAAGCATCCTCACTTGTCGATTGTGAATGACTTCGCTTTGCGGTGCAGTCACTGGTCAGTCGCTGCTGCTCAAAATATCGATCTGTCCTGTCAGGACTGGAACTGGCAATTGGCTATCCTGATGTGGTAGTGGTCTTGGATCTCCTCTCAGATGATGATCTCCCATCACGGCTAGTACCCGAAGGTACGAATTCGATGGATTCTCTCTGTCCAGATGCTCTCATCTTCTCTTCTAGTCTTTGACGAGTGGCCTGCTGGGTTTTCACCAATTCTTCTTTGTAACCCCAATCCGGAAGCGACGAAACGTCCCATATGTCAAGAGGGAGCGAAGTAGCATACTGCTCCGCGTCGTTGATACCGGCATGCTGTCTCAGTTTAAGGAGCAGGCTGGGGTTTTTAAGAGAAGACGATGCTGATAGTTTTTCATTGAAATGAACACCTTGTTTCTTCAATGAGAGAAAATGTGAAAACTTGGTACTCGCAGCAGGGTCAGGAGATCCAGGTGGGGATGGAGGTATATCGAGGTCAGGAACCGGAGGCAGTGTAAGGTCATGGATCAAAGCTCTGGATGCAGAATATGGAGAAGACTGCCCTGATACCAAATGACTATCCGGCGGTGTTGATGTATCTTGTGGCTGGAGCGGCCCAAGGAGAGGACCACTGGGGTCAACAACAGTAGTTTCAGATGGGGGATTTTCCTTTTTCACGTCGGAAGGGCCTGCACGCTGCATCGTTAGATGAACTCTTAGAACTTCAACCTGGAATTATTGACCTTGAGAATGTACATCACGTTTAAGATTCCCTTGTTGTTGATCGTTGACGCTCTAATCGATCAGTCAATTTACTGTGTTATATATCAGCTGGAGATACACACCGTGGAGGTAGGCGGCGAGACTCGACCTTTGGCCTCGTCCTCGCTGCTACTCTCATATGCTCCAAGGCCCAGCATTATATTGTCATCTCAATATATACCGGCCGCATTAGCTGCAAATATGGTTGCCGCCAGCTCGCAACTGAACCCCAAAAACAGGATTGGCCATGAGTATCTGGAGGCCGAAGAACACAGATTTATCGAGTGTTTGGAACTTGGAAAGCCCTACTCCGTACTGCCTCAGGAAATTTGGCCCGCAAGTGTCGGATACCTTTTGCGATTATTACGTAATCATAAGGCAGCGTAGCTCCGCGTCAGTCCAGGAAGCTCTAGGCGCAGCTTCAACACGAAACCCAAGTCACAATCGACAACTGAGAGGTTACCTCTCAAAGTCCATTAACACTTCCAACTCTGACAAGCTCTTCAGCATCAAAGGAATCTGTACTCGTCTTCTGATTTCCTTTAAAAAACGATCAGTGTCCCTTACGAGATGGCATCTCTCATTGAGCAGTCTCATGCTGAGACTTTCGGACACTTACCTCAATCAGCCACAGCTGGAAACAGGGAGCATTCATTTTATCCGTACGGCTCCATGACACCTAAGTCTTGTCTTTGCTAAGGCTTACGTCTTATTTACCAGATACACGGACAACGGCGGCTCAACTTTGGGGATAGCTGGCTCCGACTTTACTATCATTGCTGGCGACACCCGCTCCGTCTCTGGCTACAACATCAATTCTCGATACGCTCCAAAAGTCTTCAAGATAGGAGGCGATGATGAGACTGGTGAGGGGGCTCACATTGTTCTTGCCGTCGTGGGCTTCGCCGCAGATGGCCAGGCTCTGAAGGAACGACTAGACAGCATTGTCAAGGTGTACAGATACCAGCACGGCAAGCCCATGTCTGTCAAGGCCTGCGCGCAACGACTGTCGACAATTCTCTATCAGAAGCGGTTCTTTCCTTACTACACACACGCTATACTAGGAGGTCTCGATGAGGAAGGCAGGGGAGCCTTGTATAGTTACGATCCCGTGGGTTCCTATGAACGAGAGCAGTGCAGAGCGGCGGGATCTGCAGCGAGTCTGATTATGCCATTCCTGGATAATCAGGTCAACCTCAAGAACCAGCACATCCCTGGAAGTGGGGAGGGGCATGCTTTGCAGAGAAGGACACCTGAGCCATTACCAAGGAGCACCGTCGAACAACTGGTGCGCGATGCATTCACCAGCGCTGTGGAGAGACATATCGAGGTCGGTGATGGTCTGCAGATGATGGTCATCACTAAAGATGGGATAGAGGAGATCTACACCCCCTTGAAGAAGGATTAATATGGCACTCTCGACGAATCTAATCTAGGCAAAATAACATCATGGTGTTCACTTCATGATCCCTTATCGGTTCATAACAAAAATGAAATTGATATAATATCCAGAAGTCCATACACATTAAAAATGATTTTCATCACATTTCCAAATAGACCCGCCGATACGCCCAACGCCATTAAAATGCTGATGGAGAATGACAGTCCCAACTTCAGAAGCGTTCCTTCATCCGAGAGGCGACAGTACGAAGATTGCCGTATACTTTGCCCTGTCCCTGTCGTCAGCGGTAGAAGAACGCTAGGGGTTCCTTTCAAACTTACCGGAGGGCTACCTAGAATCAAACTGACAATGGCTTCTCTCGCAATGTGAATATTCTTGAACCCGCCGAGAATGTGAATCTTCTGGTCGGCGAGAACGACCCTGGTCCGACTGGCGTTCTCAATGGCAAACTTGGTCTTCCCGTCTTTGCCTGCGATCCGTCCAATTGCCCGTCCCATATGATCTCCGTTGAGCGTTTTAACATCCTTGATATCGAAAGCTAATTTTTTTTATTTGATAGTTAGCATTTTTGGAGAATGAAATTGTGTTTCTTAGCAAAGGAACTATAAATCGCACTCAAATAGGACAAGATGTCGAACCCACATTCAATGTAAAGATCATCGAGTCGCAATAAAGCAATTGCATCATCTACATCGAATCCAAGAGTGAAGGCTTTCACAAAGTCTTCTCCTTTTTGCAAAGCCCCTGGATCCGTAGTAAATTTCGACGTCCTCAACTCGACCGCGCGATTCTTGATATTCATCCTCACTTGTAACTTTAGATGCTCGACGAGAGGAGGATAGATTTTCGGCCAGAAGTTTTTCAGTGGAGTCATCCGATGCGGCGGTACTGGGACTTTCCGCGTTTCCACTCGGTATGCGCTGCTGATCTCCTTCGTCGGAGTAAAGAGCGGTCGGCCTTCCTCATCAATTTGCATGGCACTTCCGTCGCCAGCATCGGGTTCCGGAGCGGATGCTTCTGCCTCCTTTGGAAGGGTCGTTGTTGGATCGATTAAGAGGTCATCACCATCTATTAATATGTTAATTTAAGATATGATGATTAGATACAAGAAAATCAGACCTTGCGCGGGGGGAACAGAGGTGGAGGTTTCGGCTTCCGCCGTTTCCTCTGGCTTCTTCAGAAGAGCAGTTGGTGCGGGCATATTGCAGCGTTGACTAGGTAATAATGCCAGGCCTAGCTGATCGCAAGATTGGTTTTTTTTTGGCGAAATTTGAATAGCGGGTGGGCAATCGATAAGCCAGCAGAACGTGCGGGTATCAGAAAAATTTTGGTGCAAACGACGCAAACACAGGGGGGGTGGTGTGGCTTAATGATGGCACACGGATGATTTCATGGCTAGTTCTCGGCCTAGATGCGGGTAGAACGTATTATTGTTGCCGCCGTTTTGTTACGTCTTTTCCAGCAGTACCAGTGGTGTGGACATCACTTTTTTAATACTTTTCACCCTCTTTCCCCTCTTTCATTGAGACCCTCAATCATAGAGAGTATTCCAGAATGTAACCAAGAGGATGTCTCCCAATATAGGACATCGGCTGTACGCCGTTTTCCGAGAAGCAGCAAGTCCGTTCTTCCTCCGCGATCTTCGAACGAGCTCGAATGCATTTTCTCTCAACTCCTCGAGCTCAAATAGCACAACCCGTGGATTTTTTGTGCGGAATTACTCTGGGAAGATAGCGCCTGGCAACACTCGAAGGATCAGCAGGAGATTCGCTTCCGGAAGCTTCCTGGTACTCGGAGCCTCTCCCCACTCGGCCGTAGCAGTTGAAACGGGAGCGACTTGTGCAATCTCACCTGAGAAGATAATATGTCCGAACGGTCCTTCTTATCCTAACAGAAGGTCACTAGGAATCCTTGCTGGACACATTTGGAAACGAAGTGTGCATACCTCGGAGAATGACAGATCAGCCGCTGAATTGGCCAAGGCCCGAAGTAGCGCACAAAATGAGAGCACTCCTGATGAAGCGGCTCCATTGAGACCGCGTGATCCAGTTGACGGTGAGGGCGAGAGTGTGGGAAAAGGATATCACGAGCCCGATTCATCGAATAGAAACCTTAGAGAGCGCTTGCCGAACTTGCCCCAGTTCCATCGACCTACAAAGGAAGAGTTATTGGCTGCAGCTACTGGCTTCTGGTCTAGGCTTCGGGTCAGATTTAAGTGGTTCTCTATCAGAAGTGTTCGACCGTTTAACTTGGACGAGATAAGTGCCCTTTTCTCGTGGGTGCTCCTCGGTCATGTTTTATGGATCATTTTGGGAACAACAACCTTCTTTTCTCTACTGATCTTTGCGATAAATACGGTTTTCGCTCAGGGTATAGTCTTTTCGCCCATACTTGTTCTGATTGTGTTCTAATTGTCACAGAAACTCTAGCTCGTTGGGTGGGGAACTATCTGACGAAATCTTCGGGTGTCAAGGTGGTATTCGAGTCTGCCATTGTTCCGAAATGGAGGGATGGTGTCATCACCTTTAAGAATGTGTTCGTATCGCGTAGACCGGGTCAGGGAAGCGGAAACGTCAGTAAAGGTTCGTCGAAAACTGCAGCGGCCGCCGCTGCCGCTGTCGCAGCTTTGGGAGACGCAAAAGATCGGCCAGACGCCGATGGATCTATTCAGCGAGATGGCGCTGAACATTGGGAGGAGGATACGAATTATACCCAGTTCGATGTGTCGATTGATACGGTTAATGTGACGTTATCTTTTACGAAGTGGCTCAACGGCAAAGGTCTCTTACGAGATGTCGAAGTCAAAGGGATCAGAGGGGTTATCGACCGTTCTCATGTCCATTGGACAGGTGACAACCTAGACCCTAAGTCCTATCGCCACGAGCACAATCCTGGAGATTTCGAAATCGATTCATTTAAGATGGAAGATGTCCTAGTCACGGTCTATCAGCCTAACAACTTCAGGCCCTTTACCGTCAGCATATTTTCCTGCGATCTTCCTCAGTTAAGGAAGCAATGGCTTTTCTACGATTTTCTCTCGGCAAATATGATGTCAGGCTCTTTCGACAATTCTTTATTCACCCTCCATCCTCGCCAAACCCATAGCTACACCGGAGCTCAACTAAGTAATGGCGTTGAGAACGGCGGGTCCAGTCCCTGGAAGAAGCAGAGCAGATTCCGGATTGATGGTCTCAATATCGATCATCTGAATCGTGGTGTTGAGGGTCCCTTTTCCTGGATTCATGAAGGCACCGTCGACATTGTTGCTGATATCATGTTCCCCGCCGATAATGATGAGAGTCTTGCCAAAGTCGTGTCTGACTTCTACGACCGCCTTGAAGCAACAGTCACATCGACGCGTTATCCAGCAGAGCACAGCAAGGAAGCCCGCGAGGTCCAGACAGATGCTGTACTCCCGTTCGTCGCTAATGACAACGATAAACGGTTTGTGGTAACCGATCTTAGGATTCATCTTAACAATGTCAGGGCTGTTGTTCCTCTCTTCACGCGAGAACTGTCATATATCAACAATGCTCTCATTCGACCTATCGTGGCGTACATCAATTCCAGACGGACCTTCATTCCGGTGAATTGCCGTCTCGTTAAGCGACTGAGTGACTTTGATGGCAGCTGGACCATCTTTGACAGCGGCTTGATGGACGATTTGTCGGCAGCCGTGAGTATTCCCTGAAAAGGTCAAATTATTCCCTTAAAAATTTTTGTGGTTAACAGTTATATTATAGACATATGATGCGTTTGCCCGAGACGTCGTCGATGAACAGGCGCGCAAGCGCCGTTTCAAGAAGGTTGGCTTTTGGTCACTTCAACTTGCTGCGCAGGCTATCTTCATGGGCATGGCAGGCAACATTGTATGATGTTTTTAGTCGTCGACATGAGTTATGTGTTTGATCCCGGGGAACCGGATGAACTGCAACGGCGTTTTAGAGAATTCCGACTTGGACCCAGTTCTTTCAGTGGTCTGGTCCTGTATCAGTAGCTTCTTTTCATTTCATTGAGGGTGATCGGCTGCTGGGTGGTACTGTCTATGTGCGCCCAGAACGCTTGATGAATAACAATCAGTTTATGAGATAGGATTAAGCCAAACTAGTTCTAATCTATAGATGCATAGCTAGCCTCAATATTGCCCTTAAAGTTACTCCAAAGGCATAATATACTAACAAAATTGGACCTATAGATTGTACTAGAGGTAGTAATACTGACACTAAGAGCCAGGTTTGGGCATCTTTACTTAAGAAAGGCTCTGGCCTTCTGGGCAGTTCTGGACAGCATAACTTCCAAAAACTTCTTGATTATCAGAGATACAACTGGTTTCTAAGAGCGTAAAATTTGAGGTTTGATAAAGCTTGTAGTCACTGTGTTAAAAGCTAGCAGCACAATATGGCAAAACAACCTTAAATAGGAAATACCCAAACTATTAATGACTCAGCCAAAAAGGTATTACCATGGTAATTGCTTTTTATATGTACTAAGTAAATGATATGCCTGCTAATATAAACCTATTTGCATAGTATACTCCCTAGAAATTAAGGCCCCAGGTCTCTGCAATCCTTGCATATCTTACATAAGTCTCCAAATACTTTTTCATCTATCTTTTCATTCTCGTTCAGGAGGTATCTCTTAATGATAATAAAGTAGTCCAGGAAATCTATTCTCGTTATAAGCGAGTCGTGAGGTTGCATACCTTTGATGTGATCTTGCATAGTTACGTAGCTCTCTATTATAAAAGTAAAAATCTTCTCCTTCTCATTATTCTTATATATTATTAGTAGATGCTGGCTATAGTTGTGGGCTTAGCTTTCTATAGTGATATTTATAGGGCATATTATTGGACCTGATGTGATATACTTGACTTATCCTTTAATGTTATGTGACCATTACATTTGGGCATTAAAGCTTTACTTCACTGTCATCCTGTTATACACTGAGTAACTCACTCAGTCCTGTCCTTGATCTTCTTTCTTTTATAACACAAACTGTCTCATCCTTACCTGGAAGTCGGTTCTCTCCCATGCTCTACATCTTTTGTGATATCTTTACTATGTGTTTCTCCCTTTCACAGACCATTAAGTCTTTCTCAACATGGCTACAAAGTCTTTTTTTGGCAGGGGTTTTGAAGGAAAGAAGATTAACTTTGCCAATTCTTGATCCTCTTGGATTCTGGATTGGAAGATTCTTAAGAGGAAAGTTCAAGATTATAAGGCTAATTATAGGATTCATTAAGCTGCCTCTGCTGCCTGGGCAATTTATGTCTGCAAAAACATCGACAACCCTGCCTAAGAGGCAATCATAAAAATATACATGTAGTACGTTTCCTACCTATCATGAAATTCTCATTTGCCGATCCTCCTACAGAATTCTGTATGTAGGATCAGAATTTGATCCTCCTAAGTAAAGGCAAACTCAAGCTATAGGATAGCTCATCAGATTTATGGCATCAGAACTAGAGCTCTCAAAACTATTTACAGAGAAGGCTTGCCCATTAACCCCAATGCTTCTGGATCACAAACAAGATAGTCAAGGTCCATAGGGCTTAGTTCCTAGCAGTTTTATTCTCTATCTATTAATGAATAAGTTACCTGGCCGTTGCCTTAGATCTGACTTCTGGTAATTAGATGAATCTGAGCGCACTGAGATCTGCCAAGAGTTTACGGCTGCATGGATGTATATTCTTCCTCTTTCCCTTCTTTGCATTTCCTCTTCTTGATTATGTATATACTAACTTTATGGATCTTGGTTGCATACAGAAACTGTCTTAATGCTGGTCTTGTTCTTTCCTTGGGCACCTACAATAATCTTATATAGGATGATGCATCAAAGAAAATATAAGTTGTTCCTTATTTTCAAGACTACCCTGATCCTAGGAATGTGTAGTTATCTGGAGCTAATTTATATTGTTTCACATAATGATAGCTACTTCACAGGTTTCCAGTACACTCATTTGCCAGGACCAGGTAAAATATAGGACAACAAGGAGTAAGATATATATAGGGTCTACAAACGCCACCTATGGCCTTTTGCCTAAGTCGATGACGGAAACATACAATCATTGCTGAAAACACAATTCAATTAGTTTATGCTCATGTGTGCAATGTTTCCGAATTAGTTGATACATTCTTGAGATATCCTTTCTGTCCTCTTTTGTCCTAAGGTTGTCGTATATACTATCCATGGAAGAAAACTTGACTTAGCATCATAAACCCCTCAAATTTCGACTTGGTATCCTCTGCTAGCTGGAGTTCGCGTTCTAAGTTGTATCCTTTTCAACATTACCCAAGCAATCGAAACCAAGTCTCCATCGGCCAGTTGAATGGGATCATGTTAGCAGCATGCAGTTCAGGATAACCACATCATTCCAAAATAGGCATGCTAAACTGGGAAGGGAAATTCGGCATCCCCAAGTGTACAGAGTACTCCGTACTTCATACTCCGTAACAGTTAATTTTTGTAGAACACACCTTAGGCATAGTGGCGCCTAATAGTCTCCTCCGTATGGAGTACGGAGTACTGTGGCTCGTGAGTGTGTGACTTGCATTATTGGGCCCAACCATGTCGTTATGCGTGGGAATCTTAGCCTGAAAATATCCCCGCTTCAATCATACTTGGAATCATACTTGGGTATATTTATAAGCAGCAGCACTACGGAGTAATAAGGTAATTCCCATATCGGTATGTGCTCCAATTGTACTCCGTATGGGGCCTTAACTAAGATACTCCATACTCTGTAGGCGTACTCCGTACAAGAATGCGGAGTACAGAGGAGAGGTTGACAGCTAGGTAACTCAGAGTCCGGAGTAATAATAATAATATACGAAGATTCCATCTTTACTTTAACAACACAACAAGCTGTAGGAGTGATAATAATGACAACTAATTCCATCTCTGCTGTCACCTGTTGCATCCCACGGGCCTCCCGGCCAAATCAACCGATGGAACACCAGACAACCCCTTTACTAATACTCCGTCTGCTCCCCACTCCATTCAATGTCTCCTGCATTTGTCTGGTGGGCCTCTCGGCGCCATCGTTGACTCGTTTGAGTCGTTTCAAAGGCCAAGCAAAAAAAAACTCGGACCCCCTGAGCCTCAGCGCTTGCTTAGTCTCACGCCGGCACGTCCGGGTTAACTTTGCACTGCTGCTGGTGCTTGCAAGTTGCTGCTGTGAGTCTGTGACCTGTCCTTCAAAACGGTGCGGTACCCCAAGCTTGACCCTCGTGCCTCCTCTCATATGTGAAGCGAGGCTTCTGGGGATTGCGGAATATTGATTTCTGCAGGCCAGTGCGATTTTCTTTTATGGTGCAACGGGCTTCAACTTCTCCAACCATTAGCCACCGGGGTGCCTTCTGATGCTGGCTGCGCTTATCCGACCCGCGTCCTTGGACACGCCATGTCGCAGGCTCCGCGACAAGACAGAGATGCCCGACCCCTGTCATCTGGACCCCCCCTATCCCTCCCCACAGTGAGAGAAGCTGCGACTGTGCAGACTCCTCTCAACGGCAGCCTCATTCCTCGAGATTCCCTCGGCCAGCGTTCGGATGGGCATACCTATCGCTCCTTCAACGTTGCTACCGCTGGGGCGCGCAAACCCACGCCGTCTCCTCTTCACACGAGCTTTCGACCTCACTCATCTGAGAGGGACATTCACGAGTCCCCGCTCGGTCATCGCTCGCCGGACTCCGCTGCCACAGGCTCGCCGCTTGAACGAGAACCGCAGACCGAGCGAATAATCCGGTCATCCAACTCGCCCGTATCTCTAGCTCGAGAGCTCCAGAGCCCGTCGTCAGCGACGGAGTTGATTGACAAGGACTCGAGGGACAGAAGACTTGAGCATGGTTTGGGCAGGTCCCAAGAACGCATTAACGGCGAATCCTGCAAGATGTCGGATACTTCTGGTTCTACTCAACCATCGGGTTCTCCGCCCAGTTCACCGGCACAATCTCTGCCGTCTAATGTCGTGGAACGTACCGGGCAGCGAACGATGCCACGAACTTCGTCGATTGATTCCGCTATATCCTCTATCTCTTCCGCTTCGCATTCGCATAAATCTTCATTCGACTCGAATTCTATAACCTCAGCCGATATCAACAATCTTATAGCAGCAGCTGGTTCTGCTGAAGCCGTCATTGTACACTTGCTCAAGGATAAACACCACGCCGCGGCGCAGAACGAACAGCTTTGGCGGCTACTCGAAAAGCAGAGGGCCCTCGTCTTGGGGTTGAATAAGGATCTGGAGCGGGCCCTGAAGGATAAAGAGAGATATCGAAAGAAACTCAAGGAACTGCAAAGCCAAGTACCACCTTTGCCGGCAAAGGTATCACAACCAGCTGGGGAGTCGTCCTCTATGGACAATGGTCCTCCTGGCGAGGACAAATCTGATACCGTACACTCGGATCAAGGTGGAGTTTCTCATCGAAATCATCGCGGTTCACCCCAGGAGGATCCGGGACATGTATTGAGTTCCCCAATTGAGATGCAAGGACAAGACGCAGCCATGGTGCCTTCAGCACCGCATGATTCACGCCCGCAACCAGAGTCATCTGTCGGATCGTCTGAAGATTTATCTACTCGGGCGAATAAAGGAACCACAAGTTCAGAAATGTCCCGTCCACCTGCTTCCCCTGGGACTGAAACCGTTCCACATTCCACAAGTTCTGTATCAACGAAGCAACAGCCCGAGCCCGGCGAGCGGTCAGATGAGATAAACTTGGCCAATCTTGACAGCTCTCGTGTCCCTAGTGAAGAGCTACATCCTATGCAACATCAACAGGAGAAGATCCTGCCGCCACCTAATCGGAAGCCACCACCCGCCCCCCTTAACCTTGGGCAGGCTCAGCATCGGAGCTCACCGATCGATCGTCCTCATGATTCGGATTCAGACTATGACGACAGTCACGACACCCTCGAGGTGGATGATGCTTCGACAATGGAGCGTGGGCGGAGGAGGACGAGGGAAGAGGATGACAAGGAGCGCGAAGCTGCCGCGATACGGGAGCAAGAAGCCCGGAGCAGGTCAAAGAAGACGCTGAAGGTGACGGCGGTGGACGATACGCGCGGATCTTCACACCAGACTGACCCAGCAGGCTTGCCATCAAGCCCACGAAAGCTGGTGGCCCAAACTCCCTCTCATCTGACTGTTGGACAATTTTCGGCGGCGGACTCCCTGGCAGCAGTTATGAGTTCAGGGCACTCAGCATCGACGTCGTTGGGTGAGCGTCTTGGTATGACCCCTCCCATCAGTCCAGGACTGCCTGTCAGTCCAAGACCAGGAGATCGTCCTTTAGGATCGCCTCTGCCACGACAGCCAAGGGAAGGTTCGGGCGTCGTCGTGTCGCCGCCCACCTCGCCGAGAACCCCCCTGCCTGGTCTGCCTTTGTCACCCCGCGCAACAAAACCGACGATGCCGCTGTCCCCGAAATCAAATCATACAGAAAGTGCAACACGTCCGATACCTTCCATCGATGTGTCCGTAAAGATCGATAGTCCTAAGTCACCCTGCGGTTTTGATCGCAGCATCTATCAGGGACTCGTCTCGGATGAGTACCCAGGACTACTCCTTCCACCGAATGCCTTGCCCTCTATAGAAGTCAAGGTGTCGTCTTCTCGACTCCGTCCTTCCAGGAACAGTTATTTAGGAGGGAAAGTCTCCGATGAGGAACCTGTTTTCACTTTAGGCATATTCTCTCGGTCCGACAGGTCTGAATTATGGCGTGTCGAGAAGGTCATCATGGCTTTACCTCAGCTGGACCATCAAATCCGACAATTGTGTGACTTCTCAGGAAAACTACCTGATCGATCTATTTTTAGCGGACATTCACCCGCAAAGATTGATGCAAGAAGGGAAGCGTTGAATGCATATTTTGAGGCTCTCCTTGATACCCCTATGAATGAAGCAGCGGCCTTGGTCCTTTGTCGCTTCCTCAGTTCTGATGCTATCGAGCCCCGGGACGATGAGACGAACTTGCTCAAAGCTAACGGTAAAGTGACGCCTGAGCTTGTCCGCGGACCAGACGGAAAACCAAGGAAAGAAGGATATCTCACAAAGAGAGGTAAGAATTTTGGTGGCTGGAAATCAAGATACTTTGTCCTACATGGGCCAGAATTGAAATACTACGAATCCCCGGGAGGACCGCATTTGGGAACGATCAAGATATATAATGCGCAGATTGGAAAGCAATCGCAAAGTGGTCGCAATCAGTCTCCTTCACGAAATGATGATGATTCAGACAATCAATACCGACACGCCTTCCTCATTCTTGAGCCGAAGAAGAAGGACTCATCAGCCCTCGTTCGACATGTACTATGTGCTGAAAGCGATGAGGAAAGAGATGCTTGGGTTGATGCGCTGCTGCAGTATGTGGAGACCCAGTCATCTGAGGACGAAAAAACGAATAATACATCCTCAAAGAATCAGCCACACGCGAAGCATTCCGCCCATTCCAATGCTAAATCCAGACTATTCTCTAGCAACAAGAAGAATAGCAAAGGGACTGACAGTCCAGACATGGATCCACAGGAGACGGTTCAAGGTTTCAGCTACGATGATGCTGTTGCTGCGGAACCACCTGTGCATGGACCGTCATATGAAAGGGAGGCAACGAAGTCCCCTCCTGTACAATCTGGGTCCTTAGGAGAAAGCATGAATGCCAACTCAGGTAACCAGAGTAGTTCAGAACCCGGGGTGTCTGCATCTCATAGCTCGAAAATAATATCTGGGCCAACGAATGGGACTGTCATCCAGGACGCAGGGGCATGGGGCAACAAACCAGCTACTTCGACCAAGGAGAAGAAACGGAGCATCTGGGGTTTCCGAGCAAGGTCTTCCTCTGATCTCGCCTCCCAGACCCAAAGCACACACGAGTCTTCGGCAAACTCCCAGAACAATAATTCTTCTACTGAGAGGAAGGAACTTGTTCGACCTGTTTTTGGAATTCCGCTGGCTGAGGCGGTGCAATTCTGCGCTCCCAAGGGTGTAGACGTAGATCTACCAGCCGTCGTGTATCGTTGCATCGAATATCTGCGAGCGAAAGGAGCCGCATCGGAGGAAGGAATTTTCCGACTCAGTGGATCAAATGTCGTTGTCAAGGCGCTCAAGGAACGATTTAATACGGAAGGGGATGTCGACTTCTTGGCGGGAGATCACTACTATGATGTTCATGCTGTCGCCTCCCTTTTCAAGCAATATTTGCGGGAGTTACCCACGACGGTTTTGACACGGGAGCTTCATTTAGATTTCTTGCGTGTTCTAGGTGGGCACGAACTGATCTCTCTTTCTACAAGTGATACCACGTGCTAACCCTCAGCCAGACCTCGACGACAAAGAAAAGAAGATTGCCGCTTTCAATTCTCTTGTCTATAGACTTCCCAAACCAAATCTGGCACTGCTGCGAGCTCTCGTGCAATTCTTAATCGAAATCGTCAATAACTCGGATGTCAACAAGATGACAGTGAGAAATGTCGGCATCGTCTTTGCTCCCACACTGAATATCCCGGCGCCCGTCTTCTCCATGTTCCTAACTGATTTTGACGCCATCTTTGGCAACCCGCCGGACTCCACGAAAACTGTGGAGCTGTCTGTTGACTCGTCGCTAACGCCGCAAGATGTGAGATCTCCTCGACGCCAAATATTCTCTGAGATTCCGACACCTGCTTATAACCAAACGTCATTTCATACATCAGAGGAGTTGAGCGCACAGCCATCTCATGACTTAAAAGCCAATTATGACACTGGATTCATCCCTATGCAGCCAACTTACGACCAATCTCGTTCGGGCTCTGAGCCACATCAGCGCCAGATAGATCACGCTCAGATTCCGTCCCACAACCGCATGTTGGCGCCTAATGCCGATAACCTGCGTTCCACCAAAGCGAAGAGGAGAGAAAGCTCTCTTCTCTTCATGGACTTAGGTAGCCGGAAGAGCGCCCTTCCGCAATTACGGGACGATCAAGGTGAGGAACTTTGTTTAAAGAGATGACCGCTGGCAGACTATGCTGACTATTTGAAGCACTTGTTACCAAGGAGTCCGCATTTGAATAGACATCTTCCCGTAAGAAGCATCCGATGGGTCTGCTGTTTCACTTAAGAATCGCGGAGATGTTCGGTGGTCTTGCTGTGCTAGATTTTCCCTTTTCCGCGACGACCTTTATGATTTGAATGATTGCAAATTACAGCTCTTTCGAAACATAGCCACGCCGTCTATAATTATAGTTGGCAAAGACGGACGGCAGAATAATAATAATAGCGACGATGTTTACACGCTGCAATATTGCTGGGAGCAATCATGGATGTTTTTTGGCTTCTCTCTTTCTCGCATGGGGCTCTTGGTCTTTTCATTTCGCTTATTTTCTTCTTTTCACTCACGATATCTTTTTTTTTTTGGAGACGTGGACTAATATACCCAACATGTGTCCATGAGGAGTTATTCTCATTTATTTGTTTATTTGTCTATTTACTCTTTCTCTTTTCCCTTTCTCGCCATTCCCCTTCAGGCGTCGTCCATATCAGTCTTGTTCTTAAGTACTCTTAATTCTTTCCATTATCAGGTAAAAAAAAAGGAGTGAATGCAGAACGTTAACAATGAGCTAGTTTATGTAGAGCTATACCACCACTTTAAGAAACATGATTGTAGATTGTAACACTGATAGATCCGAGCAATCAAAACCTTCTTGTTCGCTCCCCTCTCCAGAATCCCATAAGTTCTCCGGTTTCTCCAACCCAATCCCGGACACCGTCAACTAGAGCTTTCGCCATGCCTTTATTTTTATTCTTGCCATCGGAGGAAGTGTGATCGCCTGTGGCATATTCGGATCCCATACTGGGTAGAACGTTGTCCCCAGCACTCAGGCTGACGAAAAGCGCAAACGGGACTAGCCAAACGCACAATCCAAAGTAGGAAGCAACCTCTGTAAAGGTAGGCATATTCTCATAGTCAGGCTGGTACGGCTGACGCCAGGAGCCGGAGCTTCGAGGCGTCACCGGTTTGGAGAAGTGGCGGAACCAGAGCCAGTGGTTGATACACACGAGGACGCAGGAGAGGATAAAGAGTGGATCGGACAGTTTGACAATGGGGAAGCGGCGAAGATTACTTGCATAGATGAGGTGTGAGACTATGCTCAGGAGAGATAGGGAGAAAGGGAAGCTGTCGAAAAGCCAAAGCAGAACCTGAACGACAATGACACTGTATATGAGCCGGGTCAGGAGACGGCGAGCCAATACTGTGTGTTCTTCGACTAGTTCAGATAGATAGTAAAGCCCGGATGCTGCGCGAAAAAAGAAAAAATGTCAATTCCAGTCCATTTTCCATGCGATCGCAGAATAGGCAAGATTTCCTATCTTTCACTTGGTCCCATGTGAACACGTACCGATGGCCAATGTGAGGAATGCAAAGCCCACGACTACACCTAAGTAGCCGACAAGTGGAAGGATCCACATAATGGGCAAGGGCAAAATCCAACTGTTCGTAAATGAAGGAACAGGAAAGCGCCTGCAGGCGAAAAAGAATCACAGAGTACCGGCAAATAGAATGACTAAAGCATCTGCATGGCAGAGGAAGATAAAGCTGGAGCTCAGCTAGTTCAGTACCCCACGTCACAGTCAAGAGAGATATGACGATAGATACCCAACACAACTGAGTGAGCGAAGAGCCGTAAGTTAGTATACCCTGATGGTGTCGGAAATATACATTTTAAACATAGCTATCAACTAGACGGCTTCCTTGCGCTCTACCGCAGCGGTCGATCATGACAAGTGGTCGTTAGTAAATCACGAGTACGGAATAGGGACCTAGCTGATCGAATAATGAATGGCGGGTATTAATTCTTAGCCACTTAGGTAAGTTCATAATATCAACTTTAACTTTACTTGGTATGGGCGAAAGCGGAAGACTTGGCGATTATCTGCCTGAGGCCCACATTCATCCCACGTTGAATTTGCAAAAACGATTAAAGTTCTTTATCTAGAAGGCAAGCGCGTTGAATTCATATAAAAACCCATCGGAAGCTGCAGGACAGCTATCTATCACTCTCAGTCGACGAGAGATTTTTTTTCTGGCGCAGATTTATTCATTCTGAGGCTCCGATTGAGAACTTGCAATAAAAGAAAAATTCCCCTCGTTTTAAGCAGTTTCGCATCCTCGTCGCCACCATGTCACGCCCTGAAGACATCCTGTGGGTTCGACCTCTTGTCCTTTTGAGTGCGATTTATAGTTCCTTTGCTAAGAAGCGCAATGGCATTCTCCAAAATGCTAACTATCTAATTTTTTTTGATTTGACTACAGCCCTCCAGACCTTTACTACAATGACAAAGAGTCACAGAAATACACCACTTCATCTCGTATCCGCAATATCCAAGCGGACATGACATACCGTGCTCTCGAGCTTCTCGACCTAAAGTCTCCATCCCTAATACTGGACATTGGTTGCGGTTCTGGGCTTTCCGGCGAGATATTATCAAATGTGCCGCCAGAGGCCGGCGGGCCGCATACGTGGATCGGCATGGACATATCACCGAGCATGCTCGACATAGCTCTGCAACGAGAGGTCGAAGGAGACTTATTCCTCGCCGATATTGGTCAAGGGATACCTTTCCGCCCTGGCACATTCGACGCAGCTATCAGCATCAGCGCCATTCAGTGGCTGTGTAATGCGGAGACAACCGATGTGAGTCCTGAAGGTCGCCTGCGCCGCTTTTTCGATGGACTATATGCAAGCCTGCGTCGCGGTGGGCGCGCTGTCTGTCAGTTCTATCCTAAGAACGATGCACAGCGGAACATGATAAGCGGCGCTGCAATCAAGGCCGGTTTCGGTGCAGGTATTCTGGAAGACGACCCGGGGACAAAGAACACCAAGCTTTACCTAGTCCTGACTGTTGGCGGTGGCGGCTTGCAAGGCGATATAACAGGCGTCGTCGAAGGCATGGAGAATGTCGATGTTCTCGATGCTAGGAAAAAGGAGAGTGGATCCAAAAAATTGCAGGAAAGGAAGGGTAGCAAAGCCTGGATTCTGCGGAAGAAAGAACAGATGGCAAGGAGAGGCAAAATCGTCAAACGCGACTCGAAATATACCGGTAGGAAAAGGCGACCAATATTCTGATGAACACAGAGAAGTCATCATCATCATCTACGCGCAAATTACGACACTTGCCGCACGAAACCTTTTTCACACGCTTCCTAAAGGCGAGATAAGATACTGGGTAACAGTCACTCATCATTCAATGACTGGTGTGCGGAGACTTCTAGCTGCCTTGGTTTTCTGATGCTAAACTTCGGATTTCATGTGTGAATAAGAAAGATATGGACTTTGCGCATCGCGCCCACCCTCGAGCCATGTGCATCAGGATGCATGCAACTACTACCTTCCGAAACCGATGTAGCCTAGGTTTTGACAGAAGTGTTGCATCCCCTATACCAGGGAGCCGGAAGAATTATTCTTCTGCTTCTTTTGCTTCTCTGGGTACTCTCGGAGGATTCACGGGGACCGAGATCAAGCGGTAGAATAAAACATAGAAGCAGGATAGTACAAAATATACAGACTTATCCGAATAGCTTCAAGTAAAAATGACGAAGAATCCATACTTCAGGTCTAGAATATTTTGTTTTGATTTATAAAAATTCTAACTACCAAAAACGACTTACCCCGTAGGTCGGGGGGGAAAAATACATACATCTATACGACAGGAACACACACTGGTAGAAAATCACCCCACATTGGACAGCATCTGAGAGGGCTTGACCCCAATATCGTCACAGCTTATAGTCCTACAGAGCAGCCTCCATCTTGTCCAAAACTGCCCGCGTAAACTCGTGGGTTGTCGCTTGACCACCCATGTCTCGAGTTCGCGTTTTCCTATTGCAAGTGTTAGCATGGTTATCTTGTTTCGCAGCACAAATGTCTTTTACTGCTTGCTGTACTTACCCTTCAGCGATCACATCATAGACAGCCTTGGAAATCCTGTTCGCGTGGTCGTCGAGACCGAGATGCCGGAGCATCATGGATCCAGAAAGGATCATAGCAGTAGGGTTCGCCTGATCTTTACCCTTGATATCGAGGCCAACATGACGGCAGCCCGGTTCAAACACTGCGACATCCCGGCCCATGTTGCAGCCGGGGACGATGCCGGGACCACCGACCAAAGCAGCCCCAATGTTGGAGAGAATACCTCCATACAGGTTGGGCATAACCATCACGTCGAATTGCTGCGGGCGCAACACAGCTTGCATGGAGGCGTTGTCCACGATCATGTCGTTCGTTTCCAGGGTTGGATAATTCTCCGCGACCTGCTTGAAGGTATTGCGGAAGAGTCCGTCTGCGAGTTTCATGATGTTGGCCTTGTGAATGCAAGTCACCTTCTTGCGGTTGTTTGCCAATGCGAAGCTGAAAGCAAATTTGGCAATACGCTCAGATTTCGCACGGGTGATGATCTTGAGTGATTCCACGACACCCTGCACGGACTGGTGTTCAAGGCCAGAATACTCTCCCTCGGTATTTTCACGAATGATGCAGAGGTCAACGTTTTCGTGTCGTGTCTTGTATCCAGGGATGTTCTTGATGAGCACCACCGACGCATAGATGTCAAGTTCTTGGCGTAGAGCGACGTTGAAAGATTGATGACCCGAGCGCTCCACTGGAGTGAACAAAATTCCCTTAAGACCCAGCTTATTGCGCCTAAGGGATGCGATCGATTCTCTGAACAACTCCTCGGAATGCTTGTTTCCTGTGTCCACTCCGCTTACATCGACTTGTTCCCACTCAATGGGCACATTGTCCGCCTTGAAGATGGTCTTGACAGATTCAGCTACCTCCGCGCCAATTCCGTCACCTGTTCATAAGCAGCAGTGAGTTGACATTCGCTAGCATCCTAGCAGTGACTTAGAAGTCCTACGATACCTGGAATCAGGGTAACGGTATATTTGCCGCCGTACTTGGTAGGTTTGAAGATGTCCGACTGAATGGTGGCCATGGCTGCGATGCGAGTCAGAAAAATGCCAGAAAAAAAATATCGAGGACAGGATAAAGACATACATCTTGCAGCGATAAAAGACCGAGGGCCATTGGCAGCAGCCAAGGCACTACGCAAGAGAGACTACCAGACTTGTTAGCAGACAACGCGGGCGACGCGGAGACGGGGGAATTGAAAGTGGAAGGAGAAAATCACGCACCTGCGCAGGCTGCGCAGTCCTTAGAGACAGCATCTTAGCAATGACTCCAACAACGAAGTGTAAAGCGTTCTGGAAATCGGTCGCTGCTGAAGGTTGCCAAACGGGTGAGAATAATGCAAAGGTGGAATTGAAGAAGAGAACGGAAAAACGGGACTGCGGGAGTTCGTCGGGCTTGTGCCGTACGCGGCATTATCGGACTCGGCATCGCATCCAATCGGCCACATGGAGCTATATTCTCCGC
Organism: Rasamsonia byssochlamydoides; assembly: GCF_041956645.1. Taxonomy (NCBI): domain Eukaryota; kingdom Fungi; phylum Ascomycota; class Eurotiomycetes; order Eurotiales; family Trichocomaceae; genus Rasamsonia; species Rasamsonia byssochlamydoides. The sequence continues at coordinate 31,166 of NW_027192422.1, read as the reverse complement.
TCGGGTTTCATTGTTGATCATAGTATTAGTATCCCCGTCGACTAAACCTGATTGTCGAAGGCAGTTTCGTTCTCCCTTATCTGATCCTTTCATGCGGATGCTGTACTTCACTATTCCTTCCCATCATATCTTGCCGTGGAATTCCGCCAAAGTACATATTGCAAACTCAAAGACTCAAATGATATCCGAATTGTAGAAATATCCCTGCAACGTAATGAAGCTAGAAGGACAAATCGCCGATCTCCAAACCCTCCAATTTGAGTCACTGAGCTTCAGGAAGCAAAGATTGGCGCCCTGCCCCTATCCCTCAATGGGGTTACTGACTTCAAGCAGTATTTCTTGTTCCATATCCAGTAGACCCTTCCCATTTACCCTGATGATAATTGCCTCGACAAAAGTTCACTGAGTATGACCAGGATCTGAAAACTCAAGGAAATGACGGTGCGACCGATTGAGGATGCGCGAGGCCTCTCTAACTACATCTATGTAGATGTATCTTTCAGCAAACCCACTCCAGGACCATGGCCCGACAAAGACTAGTTCTTATCTTCCCGGCATTGAATTATGTCGATACTTTTTACATTCTTCTTGGCGCTACGGCCAAGCCCAGTGGGTAATAATTACTAGAAATAGAAAGAGTGAAGCTGAAGAAATCGCTATATTGGAACTATCTCAGGAGCACTTAGAGATTAAAAAGGAATTAAGAGCTAGAGGTGGGCTCTAGGCCTATAGATATCTAGTGGGGTAGCCTTGCTTAGGTGCATGGGCCATAAGAGCTGACCCAGCAAGGCGCCAGCAAAGCCGGCCACACCAATAATTCTTTTCTTCTAAAATCCATGTACATGAGATTTGCGATTTCCCACATCAAGTGCATGATAATTCTTAATGCACATGGAGGTAAACTCCCACCCTCCAGAGTTAGTTATTAGTTGTTATTTTCTGGATCCAAGAGATGAGCTGTTACAACGCAAAACTATAAAAAGTAAGGCAAGGTAGAGACATGAACCAAGAGGTGGAGGAAAGCCTATCAGTTTTAACCAGTGTATACAGAGGGACTCTGTACTCTCAAGCATGGTTACATGCTATATTAAGGCAAAATAGTTGCACGGAAGTTTCCAACATTCCTGTGCTATTGATACCCTTTTCCGGCCCAACGTTCTCAAAGCAACAGTCAACCCTATTGATACCCCAATCCGGAAACTGCGTCTATCGTCTTTCACCAAGACTTTATGGCCGTCAGATTCCATGCAAATTTCTTTGAGCTCTAGTGACTGAAAGCTTATTGCCAGAAGATGAGTGTTATTTCTTTGAATGGATTATGTCTTTCCCAGTTGTTAATGATGATACTTGGTTAGTCGAGTCCTCATATCATACAAACTCAGCTCAATAGGAGCACCTCGAACGTCTTTCGTCTGTTTGATGTCTTTATTCAAAGGCTCAAAAGAGTTTGTCTTTTCTTAATCACTCTTATGGCAGTGACTCTGTATGATCCCCACTATAAATCGAAAAAGGGATCGCCTCTGCATTCCGTCTCCTTGTTCTCCTTGCTTCTTATCTGGACAGAACCTCGCACTTCTTTACATTCTATTCCTCCTCTTCAGTTGGAATCTCTGCTGTCCTAAACAAAGAGAAAAAAAATCTTACATCTGCCATGAAATTTCTTACCCTGCTGTGCGGGATTATTCTCACTATCGCTCTGGAAGCGGTTGCAGCTCCTACTGCCGAGCCTGGGGCTCGCATGGGAGGTTGGTGGTGCGACTTTGTTGGAGAAGCCTGCAACAAAATCAAACGTTCTGATGATGGCGCGGATGCCTCGAAGTTCTAGTTTCGAATTCATCGTCCATGGAGATGCGGTTAGTTTTATACCTGAACCTGGCGGGTGCTTTCAACATGCTCACTCTGAAACACAGATACACTCCACGGAAAGTCGATGATCACATCTTTAAACATCTTGAAAAGCCATGACACGCATTT